>NC_088401.1:1750978-1948478 GCF_034236695.1 Oncorhynchus nerka | reverse complement strand
TGTTGTGTAGTAATATGCCAGGGAGATATGTATACTGTAGCTAAGAAAGTAATACTAAGTGTATGTTGTGTAGTAATATGCCAGGGAGATGTGTATACTGTAGCTAAGAAAGTAATACTAAGTGTATGTTGTGTAGTAATATGCCAGGGAGATATGTATACTGTAGCTAAGAAAGTAATACTAAGTGTATGTTGTGTAGTAATATGCCAGGGAGATATGTATACTGTAGCTAAGAAAGTAATACTAAGTGTATGTTGTGTAGTAATATGCCAGGGAGATATGTATACTGTAGCTAAGAAAGTAATACTAAGTGTATGTTGTGTAGTAATATGCCAGGGAGATATGTATACTGTAGCTAAGAAAGTAATACTAAGTGTATGTTGTGTAGTAATATACCAGGGAGATATGTATACTGTAGCTAAGAAAGTAATACTAAGTGTATGTTGTGTAGTAATATGCCAGGGAGATGTGTATACTGTAGCTAAGAAAGTAATACTAAGTGTATGTTGTGTAGTAATATGCCAGGGAGATATGTATACTGTAGCTAAGAAAGTAATACTAAGTGTATGTTGTGTAGTAATATGCCTGGGAGATATGTATACTGTAGCTAAGAAAGTAATACTAAGTGTATGTTGTGTAGTAATACGCCAGGGAGATATGTATACTGTAGCTAAGAAAGTAATACTAAGTGTATGTTGTGTAGTAATATGCCAGGGAGATATGTATACTGTAGCTAAGAAAGTAATACTAAGTGTATGTTGTGTAGTAATATGCCAGGGAGATGTGTATACTGTAGCTAAGAAAGTAATACTAAGTGTATGTTGTGTAGTAATATTCCAGGGAGATATGTATACTGTAGCTAAGAAAGTAATACTAAGTGTATGTTGTGTAGTAATATGCCAGGGAGATGTGTATACTGTAGCTAAGAAAGTAATACTAAGTGTATGTTGTGTAGTAATATGCCTGGGAGATATGTATACTGTAGCTAAGAAAGTAATACTAAGTGTATGTTGTGTAGTAATATGCCAGGGAGATATGTATACTGTAGCTAAGAAAGTAATACTAAGTGTATGTTGTGTAGTAATATGCCAGGGAGATGTGTATACTGTAGCTAAGAAAGTAATACTAAGTGTATGTTGTGTAGTAATATGCCAGGGAGATATGTATACTGTAGCTAAGAAAGTAATACTAAGTGTATGTTGTGTAGTAATATGCCAGGAGATATGTATACTGTAGCTAAGAAAGTAATACTAAGTGTATGTTGTGTAGTAATATTCCAGGGAGATATGTATACTGTAGCTAAGAAAGTAATACTAAGTGTATGTTGTGTAGTAATATGCCAGGGAGATATGTATACTGTAGCTAAGAAAGTAATACTAAGTGTATGTTGTGTAGTAATATGCCAGGGAGATGTGTATACTGTAGCTAAGAAAGTAATACTAAGTGTATGTTGTGTAGTAATATGCCAGGGAGATGTGTATACTGTAGCTAAGAAAGTAATACTAAGTGTATGTTGTGTAGTAATATGCCAGGGAGATGTGTATACTGTAGCTAAGAAAGTAATACTAAGTGTATGTTGTGTAGTAATATGCCAGGGAGATGTGTATACTGTAGCTAAGAAAGTAATACTAAGTGTATGTTGTGTAGTAATATGCCAGGGAGATATGTATACTGTAGCTAAGAAAGTAATACTAAGTGTATGTTGTGTAGTAATATACCAGGGAGATATGTATACTGTAGCTAAGAAAGTAATACTAAGTGTATGTTGTGTAGTAATATGCCAGGGAGATATGTATACTGTAGCTAAGAAAGTAATACTAAGTGTATGTTGTGTAGTAATATGCCAGGGAGATATGTATACTGTAGCTAAGAAAGTAATACTAAGTGTATGTTGTGTAGTAATATGCCAGGGAGATATGTATACTGTAGCTAATACTAAGTGTATGTTGTGTAAGTAATACTAGCTAAGTAATACTAAGTGTATGTTGTGTAGTAATATTCCAGGGAGATATGTATACTGTAGCTAAGAAAGTAATACTAAGTGTATGTTGTGTAGTAATATGCCAGGGAGATATGTATACTGTAGCTAAGAAAGTAATACTAAGTGTATGTTGTGTAGTAATATTCCAGGGAGATATGTATACTGTAGCTAAGAAAGTAATACTAAGTGTATGTTGTGTAGTAATATTCCAGGGAGATATGTATACTGTAGCTAAGAAAGTAATACTAAGTGTATGTTGTGTAGTAATATGCCAGGGAGATATGTATACTGTAGCTAAGAAAGTAATACTAAGTGTATGTTGTGTAGTAATATGCCAGGGAGATATGTATACTGTAGCTAAGAAAGTAATACTAAGTGTATGTTGTGTAGTAATATGCCAGGGAGATATGTATACTGTAGCTAAGAAAGTAATACTAAGTGTATGTTGTGTAGTAATATGCCAGGGAGATATGTATACTGTAGCTAAGAAAGTAATACTAAGTGTATGTTGTGTAGTAATATGCCAGGGAGATATGTATACTGTAGCTAAGAAAGTAATACTAAGTGTATGTTGTGTAGTAATATTCCAGGGAGATATGTATACTGTAGCTAAGAAAGTAATACTAAGTGTATGTTGTGTAGTAATATGCCAGGGAGATATGTATACTGTAGCTAAGAAAGTAATACTAAGTGTATGTTGTGTAGTAATATTCCAGGGAGATATGTATACTGTAGCTAAGAAAGTAATACTAAGTGTATGTTGTGTAGTAATATGCCAGGGAGATATGTATACTGTAGCTAAGAAAGTAATACTAAGTGTATGTTGTGTAGTAATATGCCAGGGAGATATGTATACTGTAGCTAAGAAAGTAATACTAAGTGTATGTTGTGTAGTAAGCTATTAGTTGCCCATGTGCGTCACCCTAATAATTTGGTCAATTTTCCCTTCATAATTTAGCCTACTGTTCTGACTTGGTAGCCTATATCCTGTTTTAGAGAAATGTCATCATCAAATATTGTAAGAGCTTTTTCATTGTCTGCTTATATGCCCCTTTATTTATTCAACGGTTTTGACCTGGTGTACAGGGAGAACACTGTAAGAACGGCCCATTTTCTGAATTCTGTCGCCGTACATTTCAAAAGTGCAAATAGTTATATTGACTACGTCCATCCATGCTCGCTCATTAATGTCTTAAATTCAATTACGGATAGTCTCTTATCGTGCTCGCCGTCCCCGTATGTCATGGTTTGCACATCTCAATTGTCAGTAGAAACCACATTTGTTTAAGCAAGTCAGCCATATCAGCAGTTTTTTTAAAGGCAGTAAATGAGGCTGAATTAACTGTTTCGCTGCCAGACAAAACTCTGCTGATATCAAGGTGTAGCAGTGTAACATTTAATTGTGCATTACAGCTGGCTAACTAGCAAGCTAACCCATGGTCATAGTATCCAGTACCACAAGTTCCCCCGTCAGATACTACGTTGAAGTTGTACCCATCGCAAACTACAGTCGCCAGTTTTAATTAATAAAAAATGTTTTGTTTTTTGTTTTTTACTAAGGTAACTTGAATAAATGAGTTCTTTAAGCTGAGGAGCTAGCAATCTGCCTCCAGCTCGGACAGAATCTACTGCCAGCCAAGCAAAACGTATCAATATAGATGACAGACACATCGTGCGTTGTTATTTTTTTCATGATTAAAAAAATATATATATAGTTTTTTAAAATTACAATATAAAATCAAAAAAAACATAGGACATCACTACACATAAAATAACATTACAAGTAGAAAAAAAAATCACAAGAATTGACTTTTAAAAGTTAAAGTAACTCAAATTAAATAAAGGCCAGGGGTCACAGGTGAAAATAGAATAAAGTGTTTTTGTTGTTATTCATTAATTCTAGAGATTTTTTTAGATATTGTTTTTCAAGTGGTCTGCCACTGATGTCCCGAACAGTGGTCTGCCACTGATGTACCGAACAGTGGTCTGCCACTGATGTCCCGAACAGTGGTCTGCCACTGATGTACCGAACAGTGGTCTGCCACTGATGTACCGAACAGTGGTCTGCCACTGATGTACCGAACAGTGGTCTGCCACTGATGTATCGAACAGTGGTCTGCCACTGATGTACCGAACAGTGGTCTGCCACTGCGAGGATGATCAACTGTCCCTCCTGTCTCCCTCCTGTCTCCCTGTCGCTCTGTCTTAGGCGTCTCACAGTACAGACGTTGCAATTCATTGCCCTGGCCACATATGCAGTCCTCATGCCTCCTTGCAGCATGCCTAAAGCACGTTCACGCAGATGAGCAGGGACCCTGGGCATCTTTCTTTTGGTGTTTTTCAGAGTCAGTAGAAAGGCCTCTTTAGTGTCCCTAAGTTTTCATACCTGTGATCTTAATTGCCTACCGTCTGTTAGTGTCTTAACGACCGTTCCACAGGTGCATGTTCATTCATTGTTGATGTTTCATTGAACAAGCAGGGAAACAGTGTTTAAACCCTTTACAATGAAGATCTGTGAAGTTATTTGGATTTTTATGAATTATCTTTGAAAGACAGAGTCATGACAATTGGACGTTTCTTTTTTTTTTTTGCTGAGTTTATTACATCTTTCATTAAATACATCAATACATGGGTCTTATTGATGAAATGAAAAATGTAAATACTTACCTTCACAGTAACTTCACAGTAACTTCACAGTCACACACTAAAACACGTGAATGATAGTCTCCCCTTCTTTATCACAGAAAAGGCATACTTTAAGTCCATGAATTTAGACAACAAGTTATTGCAAGGGTATATTTTGTCAAAGATTTTAAAGTGAATTTCTTTTACTGTATTTGCTATACAAAATTTGTGAGGGAGCAACCAAGCTTTCTTCCATTCAATTTCAGTTATATATGCATTCAAGACGAATTACCCTCCAGGAGTTAAAATGTTCTTGTGAATTTGTTATTACATTTCTGATCCAGCAGGGGGCAACCTTCTAACATAAATTGTGCATATATCTCGACATGTTCTCCAAAACACTAATGAGATTTCATTAATTGAGTAAGTTCTGAAGGTATTGCTTTGAAAATTAAATTAAATTGAGTAATAGATATGCTTTCCATAAATAATTAAATTATTTATAATGTATTGGTAAGTTATATGTTTCTAAGACCTTTCTATAATAGAGAGTATATTTCCTTCTTTATCAAATAAATCAAGCACAAATATAATATTTCTTTCAAACCACTTAGGGAAGACTTGTTTTTAACAACAATATCTTTGTTGTTCCACAGAAGGGCCTTGTGAAGGGAGAAGTTGTGGACATTAACATAGTTTCCAGGCTAAAAGGGCTTGTTAGTGAAGTTTGATGGGTAATTTTGCTAGGGAACAGTTGCACTTCCACAAAAATGTAAGACCACACAATTTGATAACAATATGACGGGGAATGAAGTACCATAAAGATTCAGAGTTAAACATATTTTTATCCAGTTTAATTTAAAGGTGTTGTTGATATCAATGAACTCTAGTACTTCAAGCTCACCATCAGCTCTTTGGTTTGATATTACAGACTACTCAGATTTGTGTTGTTTATTTTTCCCATATAAAGTCTAGGAAAGTGTTGTTGATTTCCTTGCTGGTTTGATCAGCTACACATAGGGAAAGGGCAGGGTAGACAAACGTGACAGACGCTCTGCTTCGGACAGTAAAACCCTTCCAATGGTAGAGAGGGTCACGCTGGAGCCAGTTATTAAAGAATGATTTCCTTTCATCTTTGAGAGAACGGACAATATGGTTTTTTCGCCACTAAATATTTCACATTAACTTTCGCTGGAATATTCTCAAACAGGTCATTTGAGTTATGCAGGGACAATATGGTTTTTTCGCCACTAAATATTTCACATTAACTTTCGCTGGAATATTCTCAAACAGGTCATTTGAGTTATGCAGGGACAATATGTCACATTTCTTTAAGTTAAGTTCCAGACCAGAAGCTGAAACCTAATTAAATATAGGATAAATAAATGAGAGAGAATGATTTGATAGTATTAAGTGCAATAGCAACTTGATCCTTGTCTTTTGGAAGCAGAGTTGTATCATCTGCTAACTGATATTGAATTATAATTCCGGGTTGTTCAAAATGCTAATAGATATTCTACAACTAAAAGGAATAAGAAACCTGAAACAGGAAAACCCTGGCGAATACTACGGTGAATATTATATATTTTAGATGTGTTACGATTAATCATAATATAACTATTCATATCTTTATAAAAACATATTGATAACAGAGAAAGAGCTAGTCCCGAAACCAAAAGTGTATAACAAATGTATTAGAAATGTGTGTTCTATTGTGTCAAATGCTTTACAAACGTAGAGGGATAAAATAATAGCCTTCGAGTGTCAAGAGTCTATGTGAATGCAGGTAAGGCGGAGTCAGGCGCAGGACACGGACTCAAGAACCAAAACAATAGTCCATGACGGAGAACAAAATAGTCCAGCTCACACATAAAGACAACTAAACATGAACAAACAAGCACAAAAACCATGGGGGAACCAGAGGGTTAAATAGGGAACAATAATTATGGAATGGAAACCAGGTGTGTACAATAAAGACAAAACAAATAGAAAATGAAACGTGGATCGCTGGCGTCGGGACCAACTTCGGCGGAAATCGTGACATGGAGTCACTTAAACGAGCGTTGTCAGTCAACTCTAAAACTAACCCAATGTTACAGCTGGTGTGGTGACCATTCATGAAACCAGTTTAGATGTCATTAATAAGGTCGTTTAGATCCATTTTAAGTCTATTAGCATATGCTAAAGTTGTCCATTTATAATCTGTATGTAATAATGCAATAGGTATTTAATTATCTATGAACAGGGGATCTTTACCCCTGGCTCTATGGTAGTAATCATCTCACCATTAGCTAGGCATTCTTGGAACATGTTGAATACTGGTTCCATTAAATATTCCCAAAAGTCTATATAAAATTCCACAGAATGACCATCTGTCCCAGGTCCTTCATTAGATTTAAGAGCATCTCTAATCTCTACTATAGAATAGAAATACCATCTGTCCCAGGTCCTTTATAGATTTAAGAGCATTTCTAATCTCTACTATAGAATAGAAATACCATCTGTCCCAGGTGCTTTGCCCTTCTTCATAGATTTAAGAGCATCTCTAATCTCTACTATAGATTAGAAATACCATCTGTTCCAGGTCATTCTTCATAGATTTAGGAGCATCGCTCATCTCTACTATAGAATAGAAAGACCATCTGTCCCAGGTGCTTTATAGATTTAAGAGCATTTCTAATCTCTACTATAGAATAGAAATACCATCTGTCCCAGGTCATTCTTCATAGATTTAGGAGCCTCGCTCATCTCTACTATAGAATAGAAATACCATCTGTTCCAGGTCCTTCTTCATAGATTTAAGAGCATCTCTAATCTCTACTATAGATTAGAAATACCATCTGTTCCAGGTCCTTCTTCATAGATTTAAGAGCATCTCTAATCTCTACTATAGATTAGAAATACCATCTGTCCCAGGTGCTTTATAGATTTAAGAGCATTTCTAATCTCTACTATAGAATAGAAATACCATCTGTCCCAGGTCCTTCTTCATAGATTTAAGAGCATCTCTAATCTCTACTATAGAATAGAAATACCATCTGTCCCAGGTCCTTCTTCATAGATTTAAGAGCATCTCTCATCTCTACTATAGAATAGAAATACCATCTGTTCCAGGTCCTTCTTCATAGATTGACCACGACCATTCTCTTGCCTGTCCACGACCATTCTCTTGCCTGTCCACGACCATTCTCTTGCCTGTCCACGACCATTCTCTAGCCTGTCCACGACCATTCTCTAGCCTGTCCACGACCATTCTCTTGCCTGTCCACGACCATTCTCTAGCCTGTCCACGACCATTCTCTTGCCTGTCCACGACCATTCTCTTGCCAACCCCTTTGGATTATTATACATTGTAAGACTCCAACCATCTGCCTCCTTGATATTAATAGATATAAGAGCATCGCTCATCTCTACAATAGAAACTCCTCTTCACATATGGACTTGAACTCATCAGAAATAACATGACCAAGGACATGTTTTTTAAAAGGTTCACATTCTGTTCCATTAAATTATATGTATACAGATGTTCATAGAAAGAATATACAGGTCGAGATGATGTTAAGGTCTTTACAAGGTGTTGTCAATATTTAAGACAGATTTTGTCTTATAGTTCTTTTTTTTTAAGAGCAAAACAATATCTTGTGTTTTTCTCACCCTCGTCGACCCATCTTGCATCTACATCTAATAAAAGCCCCTTTAGCGAAATCAATGTTCATTTGATCTAGTTCTATTCAAGATTCAAATCTGTTTCATCCTCTGCTTGAAAGGGTATCCTTTTCTAAAAGAACATTCCATTCATTCATAAGCTCATCTTTAAAACATTTTTTGCTTCTTTAGTTCATTACTGTGTAATGGCGATGGATCTTACTTGGAAGATCAATATTTCCCAGTATTTCTCATGCGTTGATTCTAAATCATTTGAGTTAAACGAGTCTATAATCAAGTTCTTTATGCTCTTGTACACACTGTAAAATTGGGAGATAAATGAGAAACAAATCAATTCTGAATCTTCCGATCAATGACATTTTACACCAGGTTTATTCGTTACATGTTGTACTACAGAAGAACCATGTATCGATCCCTGTCAGTTTCACTGCAAAACGAGCTGTCACTATTCTGAGATCGTTTTTATCTAAGTCTATCAAGGCGTTATGTTTTCAGCGCGTGGATCGGAGATGAGACGACCGCTCTGTGTGTGATTAGCCATGCCTTAAGCGCGCTGCTTCGTCGGTTGTCAGGCAACAGGAAACGCCCGACGTTAGCCTCCCTGACTCCGTAAGGTTTAGCATCACTGAGGAACGGAAAGCAACAGGAAACGCCCGACGTTAGCCTCCCTGACTCCGTAAGGTTTAGCATCACTGAGGAACGGAAAGCAACAGGAAACGCCCGACGTTAGCCTCCCTGACTCCGTAAGGTTTAGCATCACCGAGGAACGGAAAGCAACAGGAAACGCCCGACGTTAGCCTCCCTGACTCCGTAAGGTTTAGCATCACTGAGGAACGGAAAGCAACAGGAAACAGGGACCAATAACATCAACAACACACTCTCTAAGTTGAGAAGTTTATCAGGAAAACATGGCTGACACAGATCCAGTTTGTTTAGTAAGTTAATGTTTTATTATGTAATATGTTTATTGGCTAACGTTAGCTAGCTAGACTTTTACACTTGGATATGATTTATTTGATGAAGTTGCCTGCCAGTTGGTTAGTGTTAACTGCCTGGCTAGTTAGATATTTAACGTTAGCTAGTTGTGTCTAACAGGTTTATGTTGGGGGGGGGTAAAACACAGCTTCTTACAATGATACTGTATCTATTACTGAAAGTAAGCTTTAATGTCTACTCTCATCCTCAGGCTTCACTGATTTACTTCATGGGTGAGAAGTTCTACAGGCGATCCATACACACAGCCGAGTACTACCTGAAGATGTACAGCAAGGATCCTGTTCTGTTGTTTTTTAAAGGCTTTGGGATACTAATGGAAGGTACAACCGTATATTTGGACTCTTTCGTGTATTGACTCAACATTGTTGATGGCAGATTCTGTCATTTGACTGAGACTAGGCTATACACGAGAGGAGCATGGTCACTACCGGTATGCATTATTCAATGGTAGGTCGAACCCAGGAGGCCATGAGAGAGCTGGAGCAGGTGAAGGACAAGCCGACTGTGGCCATATGTTCCAGCATGGCTCTTATCTGTGCACACAAGCAAAGTGACATGATTGGTGAGTGGGTGGATAGGCCTAAATTTAACGGTCTGTTCCAATAGGCTAATCTTCTAGTTGTCCTTAGCCTCAAACAACCTCCCATTCCTTTTGTTTGATATGAAATGGCAGAGTATCAGGCTACGTGTTATGTAAAGTGTGTTTATCTCTTGTCTGCAGATCACGAGGCTGTGGCAGCCCTGGAGACCCACGTGAGGAATATCCGTAAGAAGGCGGGAGAGAAGCCTCTGTTCTATGGAGCCCTGTTCCTGTGGCTGTTGGGCCACGTTGACAAGGCCAAAGACTACATTGACAAGATACTGAAGATATCCAAGTCCTCAAAAGAGGTCCGTACCCATGCATGACACCAGTATTATTCAGCTGTTATTTAGGCTCATATGAAGCTATATAGTATGATTTCAAACATAGCACTTGAAAATTCAGGTTTACTAAAGTGCATGACAAAATCTATGAATGATATTTTCTGTAGTTCCAAAGTAATACCGTGCTTTTGGTCAGTGGACATTGTGGTGAAACTCTAGTTGTTCCTCTCGTTGCCAGGGGTCCATCCTGAAGGGCTGGGTGGATATGAACTCCGAGGATGAGTTTCAGAGGAACAACGCTATCTGCTACCTGGACGGAGGAGGGCAGCACTCCAGGGATGTGTTCGGCATGATGGGAAAGGTACCACAATGCACAGCAGCAGCTCTCCCTTTGGTTCACTGATTCTAAACTATTCTTATAAAAGTATTTGTTTGAGAGGCTACAGCTGTGATGGTTGGCTGTAGGCACAGCAGTCCAAGGAAAAGTTACCTAACATGTGTTGATAATTGAATTTAACCTGATGGTTTCTATTCCTTGTGTCACAGGCCAAGTGCTTTATGAACCAGCATAACTTCACTGGATCCCAGCAGGTGGTGAATCAGATAGTGACCTCCCACTCAGACTTCCTCCCTGGTCTGATGCTGAAGATGAAGCTGTTCCTGGCTCTACAGGACTGGGAGCAGGCCCTGGATACAGCTGCTAGGTAACTAGGACTCCTGATCCCTAACCCTACGAGACTGGCTAGCTGTTGTTATACGTAGTTATAGTTATACTATATTGGTATACTGTAACTCAACCGTGAACCACTGTTCTTAGTGATGAATACATCGCTGTTATACAGTCCCTGTCAAAAGTGTGAACACCTACTCTTTCCAGGATTTTTCTTTCTTTTTTCTATTTTCTACATTGTATAATAATTGTGAAGACATAAACTATGAAATAACAAATATGGAATCATGTAGTAACCAAAAAAGTGTTAAACAAATCCAAATATTTTATTTGAGATACTTCAAAGTAATCACCCTTTGCCTAGATGAAAGCTTTTCACACTCTAGGCATTCTCTCAACCAGCTTCATGAGGTAGTCACCTGGAATGCATTTCAATTAGCAGGTGTACCTTGTTAATTTGTGGAATTTTGTGTGAATCAGAGTAGTTGAACGGCTGATCTCCGCATGTGTGGTTCCCACTGTGAAGCATGGAGGAGGAGGTGTGATGGTATGGGGGTGCTCTGCTGGTGACACTGTCAGTGATTTATTTAGAATTCAAAGCACACTTAACCAGCATGGCTACCTCAGCATTCTGCAGCGATGCGCCATCCCATCTGGTTTGCTCTTAGTGGGACTATCATTTGTTTTTCAACAGGACAATAACCCAACACACCTCCAGGCTGTGTAAGGGCTATTTGACCAATAAGGAGAGTGATGGAGTGCTGCATCAGATGTCTTGGCCTCCACAATCACCCAACCTCAACCCAATTGGGATGAGTTGGACTGCAGAGTGAAGGAAAAGCAGCCAACAAGTGCTAAGCATATGTGGGAAATTTCGGAAAAGCATTCTAGGTGAAGTTGGTTGAGAGAATGCCAGGAGTGTGCAAAGCTTTCATCAAGGCAAAGGGTGGGATACTATGAAGAATCTAAAATATAAAATATATTTGGATTTGTTTAATCACCCTGTCATCTCAGATTTTGAAATTATGCTTTACAGCCAAAGCAAGACAAGTGTTTGTGTAAGTTTATCGATAGCCTAGCATAGCATTATGTCCAGCTAGCAGCAGGAAGCTTGGTCACGAAAATCTGAAAAGCAATCAAATTAACCGTTTACCTTTGATGATCTTCGGATGTTTTCACTGACGAGACTCCCAGTTAGACAGCAAATGTTCCTTTTGTTCCATAAATATTATTTTTATACCCAAAATACCTCCTTTTGTTGGTCACGTTGTGTTGAGAAATCTACCGGAAATAGCGGTCACGGCAACGCTGAAAAAAAATCCATAAATTATGTCCATAATATCGACAGAAACATGGCAAACATTTTTTATAATCAATCCTCAATGTGTTTTTCAAATATCTATTTGATAATATATCAACCGGGACAGTTGGCTTTTCAGTAGGAGCGAGAGAAAAAACATTTTATGCAAGAATCACTCTGAGAGCCCTCAGCTGGCCACTGACGCAATGTAGTCGTTTACACTCATTCTTCAAAATAAAGGCCTGAAACTACGTCTAAAGGCTGTAGACACCTTAGGGAAGCCACAGAAAAAGGAATCTGGTTGATATCCCTTTCAATGGGCAATAGGGATGCATAGAAAGACAGGGGTTTCAAAATAAGAGTCACTTCCTGATTGGATTTTTCTAAGGATTTCGCCTGCAATATCAGTTCTGTTATACTCACAGACAATATTTTTACAGTTTTGGAAACTTTAGAGTGTTTTCTATCCTAAGCTGTCAATTATATGCATATTCTAGCATCTGGTCCTGAGAAATAGGCGGTTTACTTTGGGAACGTTATTTTTCCAAAAATAAAAATAGTGCCCCCTAGTTTCAAGAGGTTAACACTTTTTTGGTTACTACATGATTCCATATGTGTTGTTTCATAGTTTTGATGTCTTCACTATTGTTCTACAATGTAGAAAATAGTAAAAAATATAAAGACACACCCAGGAATAAGTAGGTGTGTCCAAACTTTTGACTGGTATCGCATATTTTATTCAGGATTTTACAACAAGATGGGCGGAATCTGAACGCTATCCAAGTTCTCGCCATCCATACCATTGTGAGGGATGGGGATCTGGTCAAGGTGAGTTCAGTATATGGCGCTACATGCTGTAGTACAGTAGCATCGTATAACCAGACTGATGAATGCTGTAGCCAAACAGAATGGAAGCTGGTAACACTTCCTGGTGGTTGTACGAGACTGGTAATACAGTAGATACAATTTTATTTTTTGTCCAAACAGCCACTGTGGCAGGTACATTTAAAAATCTGCCAGCCACTCAGATTTATTTACAAGTAAAATTATTTTTCTTCCGCTAAAATTACACCAACCAAACACAAGGAAACCCGGATGAGCCTGCTTTGTAATGTTTCTAAAGCAATCAAAGTAATGTGGCATAATTAAGCGATAAGGCCCGAGGAGGTGTGATATATGGCCAATATACCACGGCTAAGGCCTGTTCTTATGCACGACGCATTGCAGAGTGCCTGTACACAGCCCTTAGCTGTGGTATATTATATCACAAACCCTTGAGGTGCCTTATTGCCGTTATAAACTGGCTACCAACATAATTAGAGCAGTAAAAATAAATGTTTTGTCATAACCGTGGTATACGGTCTGATGTACCACGGCTGTCAGCCAATCAGCACTCAGGGCTCGAACCACCCAGTTTATGTTTAATGAAAAAATGTGTGACCCGAACCTTTTAACCAAAATATCACAGATGAGAAAAATGTTCACCTGTCCCTTTAATAAATCCTCTGAAGGATCCTAAAATGACCCAAATCAAAACTGCCTGCAGCTCAGGACCTGAAGCAAGGATATGCATTTTCTTGATACCATTTGAAAGGAAACACTTTGAAGTGTGTGGAAATGTGAAATGAATGTAGGAGAATAAAACACATTAGATCTGGTAGAAGATAATACAAAGAAAAAAACATGCTTTTATTGTACCATCATCTTTGAAATGCAAGAGAAAGGCCATACTGTATTATTCCAGCCAAGGCGCAATTTACAATTTGGCCACTAGACGGCAGCAGTGTATGTGCAAAGTTTTAGACTGAGCCAATGAACCATTGCATATCTGTTCAAAATGTTGTCTCAAGATTGCCCAAATGTGCCTAATTGGTTTATTAATACAGAACTGTGCACTCTCCTTAATCAATAGCATGGTATTCACTGTAATAGCTACTGTAAATTGTACAGTGCAGTTAGATTATCAAGAATTTAAGCTTTCTGCCCATATCAGATATGTCTATGTCCTGGGAAATGTGTTACTTACAACCTCAATCCCATTAGCCTACATTAGCGAAACGTGTTACTTACAACCTCAATCCCATTAGCCTACATTAGCCTAATGTGTTACTTACAACCTCAATCCCATTAGCCTACGTTAGCCTAATGTGTTACTTACAACCTCAATCCCATTAGCCTACGTTAGCCTAATGTGTTACTTACAACCTCAATCCCATTAGCCTACTACATTAGCACAACCGTCCCGTGGGGGAACAGCGAGGGCAGGGCGTTACGTGGTAGTGTGACTCGAGCCATGTTTGTGTCTGTGTGATTGGGTCTAGTAAAAGCGTGATCTTCTCTTCCCAAGTAGTGGAAACTCAAACATTAAAAAACACCCTAGCTTGTGAAAAAATAAAAATAAATAGCCAAGAAACAAGGACAAAGAATCAATTCAGTTTCACTTTCAAGTAAATTAGACCAAGTTGTATGCGTGTGAGCAGTGCTTCTTAAAATGAGTCTTTCACTTGTACTCAGCTCCCAGTCAGGTAGAGTTGTAGCGCGGGGTGGGGTAGTCTATACGATTCGTCGTTCTTTGACATTGTGCAATTTAATTTACCAGCTATGAAACAAAATGGCAGAAATACTTTGAAAACAGCTACTGCGGCATTTATTTTACTATACATGTGATCATACTTGACTTTTTATTCACAAATGTGAGTGAATCGCCTTGGAGCCCTGACCCAACCGCCAACGTGGCTGGTGAAATATACATCTTTATATGCCAATGCTAAATTCTGCCGTTTGGCAGATGTCAATATTAGGAGCTGATGGTTATGTTACGTTTGTAGGCCAAGGAACATCTGCAGGCCCTGGTTAGTGCAGCAGAGGTCTCAGAGCCATGCTCCCCCGGTCTCCACGTCAGTCTCACCCAGCCCATCAGCAGACTGGTAAGTAATTTAGCTGAGTTTAGTGGGGTGGTATGTGATGCACCAGGGACCCATCAGTCACATACACATGGTTAAGATGTTAGTGCGAGTGTTGCTTGTGCTTCTAGTTCCGACAAGTGCAGTAATAACCAACAAGTAATCTAACTAACAATTCCAAAACTACTGTCTTATACACACAAGTGTGGGGATAAAGAATATGTACATAAAGATATATGAATGAGTGATGGTACAGAGCGGCAAAAGATACAGAACAAACATGGATGGTATGTAAACAAAGTGGCATAGTTAAAGTGGCTAGTGATACATGTATTACATAAAGATGCAGTAGATGATATAGAGTACAGTATATACGTATACATATGAGATGAATAATGTAGGGTATGTAAACATTATATTAGGTAGCATTGTTTAAAGTGGCTAGTGATATATTTTACATAATTTCCCATCAATTCCCATTATTAAAGTGGCTGGAGTTGAGTCAGTGTGTTGGCAGCAGCCACTCAATGTTAGTGGTGGCTGTTTAACAGTCTGATGGCCTTGAGATAGAAGCTGTTTTTCAGTCTCTCTGTCCCAGCTTTGATGCACCTGTACTGACCTCGCCTTCTGGATGATAGCGGGGTGAACAGGCAGTGGCTCGGGTGGTTGTTGTCCTTGATCATCTTTATGGCCTTCCTGTAACATCGGGTGGTGTAGGTGTCCTGGAGGGCAGGTAGTTTGCCCCCAGTGATGCGTTGTGCAGACCTCACTATCCTCTGGAGAGCCTTACGGTTGTGGGCGGAGCAGTTGCCGTACCAGGCGGTGATACAGCGTGGCATCGCAGTCGTGGGTGAACAGGGAGTACAGGAGAGGGCTCAGAACGCACCCTTGTGGGGCCCCAGTGTTGAGGATCAGCGGGGTGGAGATGTTGTTGCCTACCCTCACCACCTGGGGGCGGCCCGTCAGGAAGTCCAGTATCCAGTTGCACAGGGCGGGGTCGAGACCCAGGGTCTCGAGCTTGATGACGAGCTTGGAGGGTACTATGGTGTTAAATGCCGAGCTGTAGTCGATGAACAGCATTCTCACATAGGTATTCCTCTTGTCCAGATGGGTTAGGGCAGTGTGCAGTGTGGTTGAGATTGCATCGTCTGTGGACCTATTTGGGCGGTAAGCAAATTGGAGTGGGTCTAAGGTGTCAGGTAGGGTGGAGGTGATATGGTCCTTGACTAGTCTCTCACAGCACTTCTTGATGACGGAAGTGAGGGCTACGGGGCGGTAGTCGTTTAGCTCAGTTACCTTAGCTTTCTTGGGAACAGGAACAATGGTGGTCCTCTTGAAGCATGTGGGAACAGCAGACTGGGATAGGGATTGATTGAATATGTCCGTAAACACACCAGCCAGCTAGTCTGCGCATGCTCTGAGGTCGCGGCTGGGGATGCCGTCTGGGCCTGCAGCCTTGCGAGGGTTAACACGTTTAAATGTTTTACTCACCTCGGCTGCAGTGAAGGAGAGTCCGCATGTTTTGGTTGCAGGCCGTGTCAGTGGCACTGTATTGTCCTCAAAGCGGGCAAAAAAGTTATTTAGTCTGCCTGGGAGCAAGACATCCTGGTCCGGGACGGGGCTGGTTTTCTTTTTGTAATCCGTGATTGACTATAGACCCTGCCACATACCTCTTGTGTCTGTGCCGTTGAATTGAGATTCTACTTTGTCTCTATACTGACGCTTAGCTTGTTTGATTGCCTTGCGGAGGGAATAGCTACACTGTTTGTATTCGGTCATGTTTCCGGTCTCCTTGCCCTGATTAAAAGCAGTGGTTCGCGAATGCTGCCATCAATCCATGGTTTCTGGTTTGGGAATGTTTTAATCGTTGCTATGGGAACGACATCTTCAACGCACGTTCTAATGAACTCGCACACCGAATCAGCGTATTCGTCAATGTTGTTATCTGACGCAATACGAAACATATCCCAGTCCACGTGATGGAAGCAGTCTTGGAGTGTGGAATCAGCTTGGTCGGACCAGCGTTGGACAGACCTCAGCGTGGGAGCTTCTTGTTTTAGTTTCTGTCTGTAGGCAGGGATCAACAAAATGGAGTCGTGGTCAGCTTTTCCGAAAGGAGGGCGGGGCAGGGCCTTATATGCGTCGCGGAAGTTAGAATAGCAGTGATCCAAGGTTTTGCCAGCCCTGGTTGCGCAATCGATATGCTGATACAATTTAGGGAGTCTTGTTTTCAGATTAGCCTTGTTAAAATCCCCAGCTACAATGAATGCAGCCTCAGGATGTATCGATTCCAGTTTGCAAAGAGTCAAATAAAGTTCGTTCAGAACCATCGATGTGTCTGCTTGGGGGGGAATATATACGGCTGTGATTATAATCAAAGAGAATTCCCTTGGTAGATAATGCGGTCGACATTTGATTGTGAGGAATTCTAAATCAGGTGAACAGAAGGACTTGAGTTCCTGTATGCTTTTGTGACCACACCACGTCTCGTTAGCCATAAGGCATACGCCCCCGCCCCTCTTCTTACCAGAAAGATGTTTGTTTCTGTCGGCGCGATGCGTGGAGAAACCAGCTGGCTGCACCGACTCCGATAGCGTCTCTCCAGTGAGCCATGTTTCCGTGAAGCAAAGAACGTTACAGTCTCTGATGTCCCTCTGGAATGCTACCCTTGCTACCCTTGCTCGGATTTCATCAACCTTGTTGTCAAGAGACTGGACATTGGCGAGAAGTATACTGGGGAGTGGTGCACGATGTGCCCGTCTCCGGAGTCTGACCAGAAGACCGCTACGTTTCCCTCTTTTACGAAGTCGTTTTTTTGGGTCGCCGGCTGGGATCCATTCCGTTGTCCTGGGTGAAAGGCAGAACACAGGGTCCACTTCGCGAAAGTCATATTCTTGGTCGTACTGATGGTGAGTTGACGCTGCTCTTATATTCAGTAGTTCTTCTCGACTGTATGTAATGAAACCTAAGATGACCTGGGGTACTAATGTAAGAAATAACACATAAAAAAAACAAAAAACTACAGAACATCTGGGGCTTAACCCTGAAGACCTGGGGCTGACAGGGGGGGGTTTAGCCCTGAAGACCTGGGGCTGACAGGGGGGGTTTAGCCCTGAAGACCTGGGGCTGACTGGGGGGTTTAGACCTGAAGACCTGGGGCTGACTGGGGGTTTAACCCTGAAGACCTGGGGCTGACTGGGGGGTTTAGCCCTGAAGACCTGGGGTTGACTGGGGGGTTTAGCCCTGAAGACCTGGGGCTGACTGGGGGGTTTAGCCCTGAAGACCTGGGGTTGACTGGGCGGGGTTTAGCCCTGAAGACCTGGGGCTGACTGGGGGTTTAGCCCTGAAGACCTGGGGCTGACTGGGGGTTTAACCCTGAAGACCTGGGGCTGACTGGGGGTTTAACCCTGAAGACCTGGGGCTGACTGGGGGTTTAGCCCTGAAGACCTGGGGCTGACTGGGGGGGGTTTAACCCTGAAGACCTGGGGATGACTGGGGGTTTAGCCCTGAAGACCTGGGGCTGACTGGGGGGTTTAGCCCTGAAGACCTGGGGCTGACTGGGGGTTTAACCCTGAAGACCTGGGGCTGACTGGGGGGTTTAACCCTGAAGACCTGGGGCTGACTGGGGGGTTTAGCCCTGAAGACCTGGGGCTGACTGGAGGGGTTTAGCCCTGAAGACCTGGGGCTGACTGGGGGTTTAGCCCTGAAGACCTGGGGCTGACTGGGGGGTTTAGCCCTGAAGACCTGGGGCTGACTGGGGGGTTTAACCCTGAAGACCTGGGCTGACTGGGGGTTTAACCCTGAAGACCTGGGGCTGACTGGGGGTTTAGCCCTGAAGACCTGGGGCTGACTGGGAGGGTTTAGCCCTGAAGACCTGGGGCTTACTGGGGGGTTTAACCCTGAAGACCTGGGGCTGACTGGGGGTTTAGCCCTGAAGACCTGGGGCTGACTGGGGGGTTTAACCCTGAAGACCTGGGGCTGACTGGGGTTTTAACCCTGAAGACCTGGGGCTGACTGGGGGTTTAACCCTGAAGACCTGGGACTGACCGGGGGTTTAACCCTGAAGACCTGGGACTGACTGGGGGAGTTTAGCCCTGAAGACCTGGGGCTGACTGGGGGGTTTAGCTCTGAAGACCTGGGACTGACTGGGGGGTTTAACCCTGAAGACCTGGGGCTGACTGGGGTGTTTAGCCCTGAAGACCTGGGGCTGACTGGGGGTTTAATCCTGAAGACCTGGGGCTGACTGGGTGGGTTTAGCCCTGAAGACCTTGGGCTGACTGGGGCGTTTAGCCCTGAAGACCTGGGGCTGACTGGGGGTTTAGCCCTGAAGACCTGGGGCTGACTGGGGGTTTAGCCCTGAAGACCTGGGGCTGACTGGGGGGTTTAACCCTGAAGACCTGGGGCTGACTGGGGGGTTTAACCCTGAAGACCTGGGGCTGACTGGGGGGTTTAACCCTGAAGACCTGGGGCTGACTGGGGGGTTTTAACCCTGAAGACCTGGGGCTGACTGGGGGGCTTTGCCCTGAAGACCTGGGGCTGACTGGGGGCTTTGCCCTGAAGACCTGGGGCTGACTGGGGGGTTTAACCCTGAAGACCTGGGGCTGACTGGGGGCTTTAGCCCTGAAGACCTGGGACTGACTGGGGGGCTTTAACCCTGAAGACCTGGGGCTGACTGGGGTGTTTAGCCCTGAAGACCTGGGGCTGACTGGGGGGTTTAGCTCTGAAGACCTGGGACTGACTGGGGGGTTTAACCCTGAAGACCTGGGGCTGACTGGGGTGTTTAGCCCTGAAGACCTGGGGCTGACTGGGGGGTTTAGCCCTGAAGACCTGGGGCTGACTGGGGGGGTTTAGCTCTGAAGACCTGGGACTGACTGGGGGGTTTAACCCTGAAGACCTGGGGCTGACTGGGGTGTTTAGCCCTGAAGACCTGGGGCTGACTGGGGGGTTTAATCCTGAAGACCTGGGGCTGACTGGGTGGGTTTAGCCCTGAAGACCTTGGGCTGACTGGGGGCGTTTAGCCCTGAAGACCTGGGGCTGACTGGGGGGTTTAGCCCTGAAGACCTGGGGCTGACTGGGGGGTTTAGCCCTGAAGACCTGGGGCTGACTGGGGGGTTTAACCCTGAAGACCTGGGGCTGACTGGGGGTTTTAACCCTGAAGACCTGGGGCTGACTGGGGGCTTTGCCCTGAAGACCTGGGGCTGACTGGGGGTTTAACCCTGAAGACCTGGGGCTGACTGGGGGCTTTGCCCTGAAGACTTGGGACTGACTGGGGGTTTAGCCCTGAAGACCTGGGGCTGACTGGGGGGAGTTTAACCCTGAAGACCTGGGGCTGACTGGGGGGGTTTAACCCTGAAGACCTGGGGCTGACTGGGGGGGTTTTGCCCTGAAGACCTGGGGCTGACTGGGGGGGGGGGGGTTCAGAAGCATAAGGCTGTGTTGCATATCTCCATACGCTGTGCTCTCCTGACGCCAAATAAACAACACTTCCTAATATTAATTCAATGGATTGTGGTCAGTAAACCCATGGAAAATGTATATTAATATTATTTTACCTTTATTTACAGTTGAAGTCGGAACAAATAGACAGACATGTTATAGAGATGTCCTACATACATACAGTTGAAGTCAGAAGTTTCCATCCACTTAGGTTGGAGTCATTAAAACTAGTTTCCATCCACTTAGGTTGGAGTCATTAAAACTAGTTTACATCCACTTAGGTTGGAGTCATTAAAACTAGTTTACATCCACTTAGGTTGGAGTCATTAAAACTAGTTTACATCCACTTAGGTTGGAGTCATTAAAACTAGTTTACATCCACTTAGGTAGGAGTCATTAAAACTAGTTTCCATCCACTTAGGTTGGAGTCATTAAAACTAGTTTACATCCACTTAGGTTGGAGTCATTAAAACTCATTTTTCAACCACTCCACAAATTTCTTGTTAACAAACTATAGTTTTGGCAAGTCGGTTAGGACATCTACTTTGTTCAAGACACAAGTAATTTTTCCAACAATTGTTTACAGACAGATTATTTCACTTATAATTCACTGTATCACAATTCCAGTGGGTCAGAAGTTATATACACTAAGTTGACTGTGCCTTTAAACAGCTTGGAAAATTCCAGAAAATGATGTCATGGCTTTAGAAGCTTCTGACAGGCTAATTGACATAATTTGAGTCAATTGGAGGTGTACCTGTGGATGTATTTCAAGGCCTACCTTCAAACTCAGTGCCTCTTTGCTTGACATCATGGGAAAATCAAAGACCTCAGAAAAACAAATTGTAGACCTCCACAAGTCTGGTTCATCCTTGGGAGCAATTTCCAAACGCCTGAAGGTACCATGTTCATCTGTACAAACAATAGTACGCAAGTATAAACACCATGGGACCACGCAGCCGTCATACCGCTCAGGAAGGAGACACGTTCTGTCTCCTAGAGATGAACGTACTTTGGTGCGAAAAGTGAAAATCAATCCTAGAACAACAGCAAAGGAACTTGTGAAGATGCTGGAGGAAACAGGTACAAAAGTATCTATATCCACAGTAAAACGAGTCCTATATCAACATAACCTGAAAGGCCGCTCAGCAAGGAAGAAGCCACTGCTCCAAAACCGCCATTAAAAAAGCCAGACTACGGTTTGCAACTGCACATGGGGACAAAGATCGTACTTTTTGGAGAAATGTCCTCTGGTCTGATAAAAAATTGTGGGCAGAACTGAAAAAGTGTGTGTGAGCAAGGAGGCCTACAAACCTGACTCAGTTACACCAGCTCTGTCAGGAGGAATGGGCCAAAATTCACCCAACTTATTGTGGGAAGCTTGTGGAAGGCTCCTGAAACGTTTGACCGAAGTTAAACAATTTAAAGGAAATGCTACCAAATACTAATTGAGTGTATGTAAACTTCTGACCCACTGGGAATGTGATGAAAGAAATAAAAGCTGAAAGAAATCATTCTCTCTACTATTATTCTGACATTTCACATTCTTAAAATAAAGTGGTGATCCTAACTGACCTAAAACAGGGAATATTTACTAGGATTAAATGTCAGGAATTGTGAAACTGTGTTTAAATGTATTTGGCTAAGGTGTATGTAAACTTCAGACTTCAACTGTAACTAGGCAAGTCAGTTAAGAACAAATTCTTATTTACAAGGAGCATTGGTGGCAAATCTGATGCCTGAACGGTAAAGAACATTTAGCCGCTCGAGAGCACCCTGAACTGCCGATCTATAAATTATGTCTCCGTAATCTAGCATGGGTAGGATGGTAATCTGAATCAGGGTTAGTTTGGAAGCTGGGGTGAAAGAGGAGTGATTACGATAGAGGAAACCAAGTCTAGATTTAACTTTAGCCTGCAGCTTTGATATGTGCTGAGAGAAGGACAGTGTACTGTCTAGCCATACTCCCAAGTACTTGTATGAGGTGACTACCTCAAGCTCTAAACCCTCAGAGGAAGTAATCACACCTGTGGGGAGAGGGGCATTCTTCTTACCAAACCACATGACCTTTGTTTTGGAGGTGTTCAGAACAAGGTTAAGGGTAAGAGAGAGCTTGTTGGACACTAACAAAGCTTTGTTGTAGAGAGTTTAACACAAAATCCGGGAGGAGCCAGCTGAGTACAAGACTGTATCATCTGCATATAAATTATTAGAGAGCTTCCTACTGCCTGAGCTATATGGTTGATGTAAATTGAGAAAGAGCGTGGTGCCTAGGATCGAGCCTTGGGGTACTCCCTTGGTGACAGGCAGTGGCTGAGACAGCAGATGTTCTGACTATACACTGCACTCTTTAAGAGAGGTCGTTAGCAAACCATCCCAAAGACCCATCAGAGACACCAATACTCCTTAGCCGGCCCACAAGAATGGAATGGTCTACTGTATCAAAAGCTTTGGCCAAGTCAATGAAAATAGCAGCACAACATTGTGCTTAGAATCAAGGACAATGGTGACATAATTGAGGACCTTTAAGGTTGCTGTGACACATCCATAACCTGAGCGGAAACCAGATTGCATACCAGAGAGAATTCTATAGACATTAAGAAAGACAGTCAGTTGATCTTCGACTAGATTTTCCAACACTTTTGATGAACAGGGCAAAATAGAAATAGGCCTATAACAGTTAGGATCAGCGAGATCTCCCCCTTTAAATAAAGGACGAACTGTGGCTGCCTTCCAAGCCATGGGAACCTCCCCAGAGAAAAGACAGGTTAAAAAGGTCAGAGAAAGGCTTGGCGATGACAGGAGCAGCAACCTTAAAGAAGAAAGGGTCTAAACCTTCTGACCCGGATGTTTTTTGGGGTCAAGTTTATGGAGCTCCTTTAGCACCTCGGACTCAGCGACTGCCTGCAGGGAGAAACTGCATGTTGGTGTGGGCTAACCTGTGGTTGGCTGGTGTGGGCTTGGTGTGGGCTAACCTGTGGTTGGCTGGTGTGGGCTAGCCTGTGTTTGGCTGGTGTGGGCTAGCCTGTGTTTGGCTGGTGTGGGCTAGCCCGTGTTTGGCTGGTGTGGGCTTGGTGTGGGCTTGGTGTGGGCTAAACCGTGTTTGGCTGGTGTGGGCTTGAGGTGGGCTTGGTGTGGGCTAGCCTGTTTTTGGCTGGTGTGGGCTAATCTGTGCCCACTTTTACCAGCGAATACCCACATGGATCCAATGGGGTGATATCACTTATCACAGGTGCTGGATTAGAAAACATAATGTAGAACTAAAAGGTAGTTTGCTGAACCAAAGAACCTTCAGGGTTGTTTTAGCCAGCTGGGGGTCTCCCAGCCCAGTCCCTTGGCCTCTGTTTCCATGGAACCAGTTGTTTTAGCCAGCTGGGGGTCTCCCAGCCCAGTCCCTTGGCCTCTGTTTCTATGGAACCAGTTGTTTTAGCCAGCTGGGGGGTCTCCCAGCCCGACTAGCATCACCACCCTGGATGGTTCCGACCTTGAATATGTGGACATCTATAAGTACCTAGGTGTCTGGCTAGACTGCAAACTCTCCTTCCAGACTCACATCAAACATCTCCAATCGAAAATCAAATCAAGAGTCGGCTTTCTATTCCGCAACAAAGCCTCCTTCACTCACGCCGCCAAGCTTACCCTAG
The DNA here is from genome assembly GCF_034236695.1 of Oncorhynchus nerka. Classification (NCBI taxonomy): domain Eukaryota; kingdom Metazoa; phylum Chordata; class Actinopteri; order Salmoniformes; family Salmonidae; genus Oncorhynchus; species Oncorhynchus nerka. Next base: position 1,924,393 of record NC_088401.1, on the reverse strand, counting down.
TAAAACTGACTATCCTACCGATCCTCGATTTCGGCGATGTCATCTACAAAATGGCTTCCAACACTCTACTCAGCAAACTGGATGCAGTCTATCATAGTGCCATCCGTTTTGTCACCAAAGCACCTTATACCACCCACCACTGCGACTTGTATGCTCTAGTCGGCTGGCCCTCGCTACATATTCGTCGCCAGACCCACTGGCTCCAGGTCATCTACAAGTCCATGCTAGGTAAAGCTCCGCCTTATCTCAGTTCACTGGTCACGATGGCAACACCCATCCGTAGCACACGCTCCAGCAGGTGTATCTCACTGATCATCCCTAAAGCCAACACCTCATTCGGCCGCCTTTCGTTCCAGTACTCTGCTGCCTGTGACTGGAACGAACTGCAAAATCGCTGAAGTTGGAGACTTTTATCTCCCTCACCAACTTCAAACATCAGCTATCCGAGCAGCTAACCGATCGCTGCAGCTGTACATAGTCTATTGGTAAATAGCCCACCCATTTTCACCTACCTCATTCCCATACTGTTTTTATACTGTTTTTATTTATTTATTTATTTACTTTTCTGCTCTTTTGCACACCAATATCTCTACCTGTACATGACCATCTGATCATTTATCACCCCAGTGTTAATCTGCAAAATTGTATTATTCGCCTACCTCCTCATGCCTTTTGCACACATTGTATATAGACTGCCCATTTTTTTTTTCTACTGTGTTATTGACTTGTTAATTGTTTACTCCATGTGTAACTCTGTGTTGTCTGTTCACACTGCTATGCTTTATCTTGGCCAGGTCGCAGTTGCAAATGAGAACTTGTTCTCAACTAGCCTACCTGGTTAAATAAAGGTGAAATAAAAAAATAAAATAAAAAGTCCATTGGCCTCTGTTTCTATGGAACCAGTTGTTTTAGCCAGCTGGGGGGTCTCCCAGCCCAGTCCCTTGGCCTCTGTTTCCATGGAACCAGTTGTTTTAGCCAGCTGGGGGGTCTCCCAGCCCAGTCCCTTGGCCTCTGTTTCCATGGAACCAGTTGTTTTAGCCAGCTGGGGAGTCTCCCAGCCCAGTCCCTTGGCCTCTGTTTCCATGGAACCAGTTGTTTTAGCCAGCTGGGGGGTCTCCTAGCCCAGTCCATTGGCCTCTGTTTCTATGGAACCAGTTGTTTTAGCCAGCTGGGGGGTCTCCCAGCCCAGTCCATTGGCCTCTGTTTCTATGGAACCAGTTGTTTTAGCCAGCTGGGGGGTCTCCCAGCCCAGTCCCTTGGCCTCTGTTTCAGCCAGCTGGGGGGTCTCCCAGCCCAGTCCCTTGGCCTCTGTTTCCATGGAACCAGTTGTTTTAGCCAGCTGGGGAGTCTCCCAGCCCAGTCCCTTGGCCTCTGTTTCCATTGAACCAGTTGTTTTAGCCAGCTGGGGGGTCTCCTAGCCCAGTCCATTGGCCTCTGTTTCTATGGAACCAGTTGTTTTGGCCAGCTGTTTCCATGGAACCAGTTGTTTTAGCTCTCCAGCCCAGTCCCTTGGCCTCTGTTTCCATGGAACCAGTTGTTTTAGCCAGCTGGGGGGTCTCCCAGCCCAGTCCATTGGCCTCTGTTTCTATGGAACCAGTTGTTTTAGCCAGCTGGGGGTCTCCCAGGCCAGTCCCTTGGAGCACAACGTTCTGGGTCTTTGTGTATCAGGGTTTTTGTGTTAAAACATGACTTTGGGTTGGGGGGGGTAATAATATGTTGAGTATGTTCACATATTGAAGTACATCGGTATGTCAGCCTCCCAATACGACACATGAAATCTGCTGTTCCAGAGAGATCTATACATGACTGTACTGTCCCATTTGGATGTAGAACTATGACGTCCTCTGTCTGTCTGTAGTGTGGAGGCAACCCAGAGATCCTTCAGCTGCTGACTCCATTTACAGAGAGGGCGTACTCTAAAGCCCCTGGGAATGCTGATGTGGCCAATGAGATGGGTTACCTTCTGTCCCTACAGAAGAAGACTAAGGAGGCCACCAGGTGGTACTCTACTGCTCTCGACATTGACACCAGCAGTGTCCCAGCCCTGGCAGGTAGGTGGGTTAGTGTATACACATTCATACACACAGCTCTGCTGCCTTCCCAGTGTGTTGATGTGCATCTTCTTAGCTTTTTTAAAATGTGATAGCTCTGGTGATTAATAACATGACATGTCCAAAAGTATGTGGACACCTGCTCGTCGAACATCTCATTCCAAAATCATGGGCATTAATATGGAGTTGGTCCCCCCTTTGCTGCTGTAACAGCCTCCTCTCTTCTGGGAAGGCTTTAATATGGAGTTGGTCCCCCCTTTGCTGCTGTAACAGCCTCATCTCTTCTGGGAAGGCTTTAATATGGAGTTGGTCCCCCCTTTGCTGCTATAACAGCCTCCACTCTTCTGGGAAGGCTTTAATATGGAGTTGGTCCCCCCTTTGCTGCTATAACAGCCTCCACTATTCTGGGAAGGCTTTAATATGGAGTTGGACCCCCTTTGCTGCTATATCAGCCTCCACTCTTCTGGGAAGGCTTTAATATGGAGTTGGTCCCCCCTTTGCTGCTATATCAGCCTCCACTCTTCTGGGAAGGCTTTAATATGGAGTTGGTCCCCCCTTTGCTGCTGTAACAGCCTCCTCTCTTCTGGGAAGGCTTTAATATGGAGTTGGTCCCCCCTTTGCAGCTATAACAGCCTCCACTCTTCTGGGAAGGCTTTAATATGGAGTTGGTCCCCCCTTTGCTGCTATAACAGCCTCCACTCTTCTGGGAAGGCTTTCCACTAGATGTTGGAACATTGCTGCTATGACAGCCTCCACTCTTCTGGGAAGGCTTTAATATGGAGTTGGTCCCCCCTTTGCTGCTATAACAGCCTCCACTCTTCTGGGAAGGCTTTCCACTAGATGTTGGAACATTGCTGCTATGACAGCCTCCACTCTTCTGGGAAGGCTTTCCATTAGATGTTGGAACATTGCTGCTATAACAGCCTCCACTCTTCTGGGAAGGCTTTCCACTAGATGTTGGAACATTGCTGCTATAACAGCCTCCACTCTTCTGGGAAGGCTTTGCACTAGATGTTGGAACATTGCTGCTATGACAGCCTCCACGCTTCTGGGAAGGCTTTCCACTAGATGTTGGAACATTGCTGCTATAACAGCCTCCACTCTTCTGGGAAGGCTTTCCACTAGATGTTGGAACATTGCTGCTATGACAGCCTCCACTCTTCTGGGAAGGCTTTCCACTAGATGTTGGAACATTGCTGCTATGACATCCTCCACTTTTCTGGGAAGGCTTTCCACTAGATGTTGGAACATTGCTGCTATAACAGCCTCCACTCTTCTGGGAAGGCTTTCCACTAGATGTAGGAACATTGCTGCTATAACAGCCTCCACTCTTCTGGGAAGGCTTTCCACTAGATGTTGGAACATTGCTGCTATAACAGCCTCCACTCTTCTGGGAAGGCTTTCCACTAGATGTTGGAACATTGCTGCTATGACAGCCTCCACTCTTCTGGGAAGGCTTTCCACTAGATGTTGGAACATTGCTGCTATGACAGCCTCCACTTTTCTGGGAAGGCTTTCCACTAGATGTTGGAACATTGCTGCTATAACAGCCTCCACTCTTCTGGGAAGGCTTTCCACTAGATGTAGGAACATTGCTGCTATAACAGCCTCCACTCTTCTGGGAAGGCTTTCCACTAGATGTTGGAACATTGCTGCTATAACAGCCTCCACTCTTCTGGGAAGGCTTTCCACTAGATGTAGGAACATTGCTGCTATAACAGCCTCCACTCTTCTGGGAAGGCTTTCCACTAGATGTTGGAACATTGCTGCTATAACAGCCTCCACTCTTCTGGGAAGGCTTTCCACTAGATGTTGGAACATTACTGCTATAACAGCCTCCACTCTTCTGGGAAGGCTTTCCACTAGATGTTGGAACATTGCTGCTATGACAGCCTCCACTCTTCTGGGAAGGCTTTCCACTAGATGTTGGAACATTGCTGCTATAACAGCCTCCACTCTTCTGGGAAGGCTTTCCACTAGATGTTGGAACATTGCTGCTATAACAGCCTCCATTCTTCTGGGAAGGCTTTCCACTAGATGTAGGAACATTGCTGCTATAACAGCCTCCACTCTTCTGGGAAGGCTTTCCACTAGATGTTGGAACATTGCTGCTATAACAGCCTCCACTCTTCTGGGAATGCTTTCCACTAGATATTGGAACATTGCTGCTATAACAGCCTCCACTCTTCTGGGAAGGCTTTCCACTAGATGTTGGAACATTGCTGCTATGACAGCCTCCACTCTTCTGGGAAGGCTTTCCACTAGATGTTGGAACATTGCTGCTATGACAGCCTCCACTCTTCTGGGAAGGCTTTCCACTAGATGTTGGAACATTGCTGCTATGACAGCCTCCACTCTTCTGGGAAGGCTTTCCACTAGATGTTGGAACATTGCTGCTATAACAGCCTCCACTCTTCTGGGAAGGCTTTCCACTAGATGTTGGAACATTGCTGCTATAACAGCCTCCATTCTTCTGGGAAGGCTTTCCACTAGATGTAGGAACATTGCTGCTATAACAGCCTCCACTCTTCTGGGAAGGCTTTCCACTAGATGTTGGAACATTGCTGCTATAACAGCCTCCACTCTTCTGGGAAGGCTTTCCACTAGATATTGGAACATTGCTGCTATAACAGCCTCCACTCTTCTGGGAAGGCTTTGCACTAGATGTTGGAACATTGCTGCTATGACAGCCTCCACTCTTCTGGGAAGGCTTCCCACTAGATGTTGGAACATTGCTGCTATGACAGCCTCCACTCTTCTGGGAAGGCTTTCCACTAGATGTTGGAACATTGCTGCTATGACAACCTCCACTCTTCTGGGAAGGCTTTCCACTAGATGTTGGAACATTGCTGCTATGACAGCCTCCACTCTTCTGGGAAGGCTTTCCACTAGATGTTGGAACATTGCTGCTATGACAGCCTCCACTCTTCTGGGAAGGCTTTCCACTAGATGTTGGAACATTGCTGCTATGACAGCCTCCATTCTTCTGGGAAGGCTTTCCACTAGATGTTGGAACTAGAGGTCGGCCGATTATGATTTTTCAACGCCGATAACGATTAATCGGCCGATTTGTATTTTATTTTTATTTGTAATAATGACAATTACAACAATACTGAATGAACACTTTTATTTTACCTTCATATAATACATCAATAAAATCTATTTAGCCTCAAATTAATAATGGAACATGTTCAATTTGGTTTAAATAATGCAAAAACAAAGTGTTGGAGAAGAAAGTAAAAGTGCAATATGTGCCATGTAAGAAAGCTAACGTTTCAGTTCCTTGCTCAGAACAAGAGAACATATGAAAGTTGGTGGTTCCTTTTAACATGAGTCTTCAATATTCCCAGGTAATAAGTTTTAGGTTGTAGTTAAATATAGTATTTATAGGACTATTTCTCTCTATACCATTTGTATTTCATTAACCTTTGACTATTGGATGTTCTTATAGTCACTTTAGTATTGCCAGTGTAACAGTATAGCTTCCATCCCTCTCCTCGCCACTACCTGGGCTCGAACCAGGAACACATTGACAACAGCCACCCTCGAAGCAGCGTTACCCATGCAGGGCAAGGGGAACAACTACTCCAAGTCTCAGAGCGAGTGACGTTTGAAACGCTATTATCGCGCACCCCGCTAACTAGCTAGCCATTTCACATCGGTTACACCAGCCTCATCTCGGGAGTTGATAGGCTTCAAGTCATAAAACAACGCAATGCTTGAAGCAAAGAGATGCTGTCAAAACACACGAAAGTGCTGTTTGAATGAAAGCTTACGAGCCTTCTGCTGCCTACCACTGCTCAGTCAGACTGTTCTATCAAATCATAGACTTAGTTATAACATAATAACACACAGAAATACGAGCCTTTGGTCATTGATATGGTCGAATCCGGGAAACTATCATTTCAAAAACAAAAAATGTATTCTTTCAGTGAAATACGGAACCGTTCCGTATTTTATCTAACGGGTGGCATCCATAAGTCTAAATATTGCTGTTACATTGTACAACCTTCAATGTTATGTCATAATTATGTAAAATTCTGGCAAATTAATTACGGTCTTTGTTAGGAATAAATGGACTTCACACAGTTCGCAACGAGCCAGGCGGCCCAAACTGCTGCATGTACCCTGACTGCTTGCACGGAACGCAAGAGAAGTGACACAATTTCCCTAATTATAAGAAATTCATGTTAGCAGGCAATATTAACTAAATATGCAGGTTTAAAAAGATATACTTGTGTATTGATTTTAAAGAAAGGCATTGATAGTTATGGTTAGGTACATTGGTGCAACGACAGTGTTAAATCATCGCCCGTTTGGCGAAGTCGGCTGTGATTTGATGAGAAATTAACAGGCACCGCATCAATTATATGCAACGCAGGACACGCTAGATAAACTAGTAATATCAACCATGTGTAGTTAACTAGTGATTATGTTACGAATTGATTGTTTTTTATAAGATAAGTTTAATGCTAGCTAGCAACTTACCTTGGCTTCTTGCTGCCCTCACGTAACAGGTGGTCAGCCTGCCATGCAGGCTCCTTGTGGAGTGCAATGTAAGGCAGGTGGTTATTCCTCCTTCACCAAACTTTACAGTTGGCACTATGCATTGGGGCAGGTAGTGTTTTCCTGGCATCCACCAAACCCAGATTTGTCCGTCGGAATGCCAGATGGTAAAGCGTGATTTATCACTCCAGAGAACACATTTTCACTGCTCCAGAGTCCAATTGCGGCGAGCTTTACACCACTTAGGCTTGTTTTGCAGCTGCTCGGCCATGGAAACTCATTTCATGAAGCTCCCGACAAACAGTTATTGTGCTGACATTGTTTCCAGAGGCAGTTTGGAACTCGGTAGTGAGTGTTGCAACTGACGACATGATTTTTACACACTGCGCATTTCAGCACTCGGCGGTCCTGTTCTGTGAGCTTGTGTGGCCTACCACTTTGCCGATGAGCCGTTGTTGCTCCTAGACATTTCCACTTCACAATAACAGCACTTACAGTTGCCCGGGGCAGCTACAGCAGGGCAGAAATGTGACTAACTGACTTGTTGGAAAGGTGGCATCCTATGACGGTGCCGGAATGTCACTGAGCTCTTCATTCCGGTCCATTCTACTGCCAATGTTTGTCTATGGAGATTGCATGGCTGTGTGCTCGATTTTATACACCTCTCAGCAACAAGTGTGGCTGAAATAGCGGAATCCACTAATTTGAAGTGGTTTCCACAGACGTTTGTGTATATTTAGTGTATTTCCTATGCTTCTTAAGGCAATATCCTTGAACTTGCTGTATGTTGAGTGTTGTGGTGAGGCCACTGAGGTGTTTGTTTTTCTAGGACTGATCCGCTGCCAGCTGATGGACGGCCAGCTACAGGAAGCAGCCAATCAGCTGGAGTTCCTCAGAGAGATCCACCAGTCCATTGGCCAGTCAGCGGTATGACACGCAGCATTCTCCTGAGTGACCAATCACATTACACTGATCTATCACTGAGGTCACAAGGTCCCATAAATTGAACGAGGTTGGGGGGGGTGTTGAGATTTTGTTTGATTAGGAACGTGGTAAGAAAAGTATAGTAAAGGGAACTGTATCTTCCCCTGTCTGTACTGTAGGAGCTGGTCCTTCTGCAGGCTCTCCTGGTCCACAAGAGAGGGGCGGGGCTAGCGGTGATGTCACCCTTACTGAAGGAGGCCACCGACCTTCACTTCCTGGACCTGCGAGGGCGACCAATGGGACCAGACTACTTCCACAGGCTCCACCCCGACTTTATTTTCCAAGTGGTCAACCTCTACCTTTCCTTCTTCCAGGTAAACCCTTAGACCCCTCAAATTCAACTCTGGACCTGGTAGCCAATTCCACTGCTTTTTAAATTCTTCCCCTCTAATCAGGGACTGATTTAGACCTGGGACACCAGGTGGGTGATTCCTCTCTAATCAGGGACTGATTTAGACCAGGAACACCAGGTGGGTGATTCCTCTCTAATCAGGGACTGATTTAGATCTGGGACACCAGGTGGGTGAAAATAATTATCAGGTAGAACCGAAAATCAGCTGTAATTCGTAGGTAGACTAGCAGTTAAGAGCGTTGGGCCAGTTACCAAAAGGTTGCTGGTTCAAATCACTGGTTCAAAGCCCAAAGCTGAAACATCTGTGCCCTTGAGCAAGGATCAGTTGAATACCCCTGGTCTAGACAACATGGGTAATGAAGGATCAGTTTAATACCCCTGGTCTAGACAACATGGGTAATGAAGGATCAGTTTAATACCCCTGGTCTAGACAACATGGGTAATGAAGGATCAGTTTAATACCCCTGGTCTAGACAACATGGGTAATGAAGGATCAGCTTCCTGTAGATTACTGCAACTCGCTGTTGGCTGGGCTCCCTGCCTGTGCCATTAAACCCCTACAACTCATCCAGAACGCCGCAGCCCGTCTGGTGTTCAACCTTCCCAAGTTCTCTCACGTCACCCCGCTCCTCCTCCAGTTGAAGCTCGCATCCGCTACAAGACCATGGTGCTTGCCTACGGAGCTGTGAGGGGAACGGCACCTCAGTACCTCCAGGCTCTGATCAGGCCCTACACCCAAACAAGGGCACTGCGTTCATCCACCTCTGGCCTGCTCGCCTCCCTACCACTGAGGAAGTACAGTTCCCGCTCAGCCCAGTCAAAACTGTTCGCTGCTCTGGCCCCCCAATGGTGGAACAAACTCCCTCACGACGCCAGGACAGCGGAGTCAATCACCACCTTCCGGAGACACCTGAAACCCCACCTCTTTAAGGAATACCTAGGATAGGATAAAGTAATCCTTCTCACCCCCCTTAAAAGATTTAGATGCACTATTGTAAAGTGGCTGTTCCACTGGATGTCATAAGGTGAATGCACCAATTTGTAAGTCGCTCTGGATAAGAGCGTCTGCTAAATGACTTAAATGTAAATGTAGTTTAATACCCCTGGTCTAGACAACATGGATAATGTAGGATCAGTTTAATACCCCTGGTCTAGACAACATGGGCAATGAAGGATCAGTTTAATACCCCTGGTCTAGACAACATGGGTAATGAGGGATCAGTTTAATACCCCTGGTCTAGACAACACGGGTAATGTAGGATCAGTTTAATACTCCTGGTCTAGACAACATGGGTAATGAAGGATCAGTTAAATACCCCTTCCGGGTATATTACTCGCTAATGTCCAGTCCCCTGTTAACTTCTTATGGGCAGGTGGGACGGTAGCGTCAGCCGCTGTGTCAGATTTCAAAAAGGCTTTACGGCGAAAGCAAACCATGCGATTATCTAAGGACAGCGCCCCGCATACAAACACATGAAAATCATATTTCAACCAGGCAGGTGCACCACAAAAGTCAGAAATAACGATATAATTAATGCCTTACCTTAGAAGATGTTCTTCTGTTGGCACTCCAAAATGTCCCAGAAACATCACAAATGGTCCTTTTTGTTCGATAATGTCCTTCTTTATGTCCCAAAAATGTCAATTTATTTTGTGCTTTTGATTTCAGAAATACACCAGTTTCAACTCGCCCAATATGCCTACAAAGTGTCTAATAAGTTACCTGTAAACTTGGTCCAAAAATTTCAAACAACGTTCCTAATCCAACCGCAGGTACCCTAAAACGTAAATAATCAACACAATTTAAGACGGCGTAAACTGTTTCTAATACCGGATAAAAAATACTGTGAAGCGCGCTTCAGTTCACGCGCACCAAAAGAGTAGAGTCCACCTGGAGTGACACTTAAAATGAATAGGACTACTTCTTCATTTCTCAAAAGATAAACATCGAACAATTTCTAAAGGCTGTTGACATCTATTGGTTGCCATAGGAACTGCAACCAGCTTCCTCATAATAAGGGTATCCCATAGAAAACTATTGGGAAATCCTATGACCTCAATTTTTACCCCCCTGGATGATTGGTCCTCGGGATTTCACCTGCCATATCAGTTCTGTTATACTCACAGACATTATTTTATCAGTTTTAGAAACATTAGAGTGTTTTCTATCCAAATCTACCAATTATATGCATATCGTAGCTTCTGGGCCTGAGTAACATCCGGAGGTGAAAATACTGCCCCCTACCAAAGAGAGGTTAACAAAGACTACGAAATTAGGGCAGGAGTTTCTATCCAAAGAGATACCCGGGATTGTAACATACTCTGCTTCACGGAAACATGGCTAGCTGGGGACATGAGATTCTCTGATCCACCTCTACGGAGACGACACCATTCTGTATACATCTGGCCCTTGTTTGGACACTGTGTTAACTAACCTCCAAACGATCTCCAATGCCATACAACACTTCTTCCTTGGCCTCCAACTGCTTTTAAATGCTAGTAAAACTAAGTGCATGCTCTTCAACCGATTGCTGCCCGCACCCGCCCGCCTGACTAGCATCACTACTCTGGACAGTTCTGACTTAGAATATGTGGACAACTCCAAATACCTAGATGTCTGGCTAGACTGTAAACTCTCCTTCCAGACTCACATGAAACATCTCCAATCCAAAGGTAAATCTAGAATCGGCTTTCTATTTTGCAACAAAGCCTCCTTCACTCATGCTGCCAAACATACCCTCGTAAAACTGACTCTCCTATCGATCCTTGACTTTAATGATGTCATTTACAAAATAGCCTCCAACGCTCTTCTCAACAAATTGGTTAAATAAAGGTGAAATTAAAAATGGATTCATAAAAACATCTGCTAACCATGTGTATGTGACCAATAATGTGACCAATAACATCTGCTAACCATGTGTATGTGACCAATAACATCTGCTAACCATGTGTATGTGACCAATAGCATCTGCTAACCATGTGTATGTGACCAATAACATCTGCTAACCATGTTTATGTGACCAATAACATCTGCTAACCATGTGTATGTGACCAATAACATCTGCTAACCATGTGTATGTGACCAATAACATTGCTAACCATGTGTATGTGACCAATAACATCTGCTAACCATGTGTATGTGACCAATAACATCTGCTAACCATGTGTATGTGACCATTAACATCTGCTAACCATGTGTATGTGACCAATAACATCTGCTAACCATGTGTATGTGACCATTAACATCTGCTAACCATGTGTATGTGACCAATAACATCTGCTGACCATGTGTATGTGACCAATAACATCTGCTAACCATGTGACCAATAACACCTGCTAACCATGTTTATGTGACCAATCAAATTTGATTTAATTTATAGCATTTCCATGCAGGAGGGAAAGTTCTTTAGCAGTATTTCTAACGACCCATTCCTCCACTCCCCTCCCTCCCAGGAGAAGCCCCTGACGGCAGGTCAGCCCGTCCCCTTTGGCCTGAGTCACTCTGGAATGGTCCTGCAGCCTGTGGTCAAGATGGCCCCCGGACTGCTGCCTGGAGCCTACCACATGGCCCATGTCAAGTTCCTTTCAGGTAGGAGCCTATCAGGGTGTCTGCATTCTCCGTCCTCCCTCCTCCATGACCCAGAAACCGATCAGTGGTCGAGGAGTGTGTCATTTTGTTAGTAGTCAAACGGAAGATGGGCCTCCTCTCCTCGATAGCCTCATTTGGCGAGGAAGCACAAGTGAATTTGACCAGGAAGCCACACTCCCTTTGAATCAGCTGTTGTATAATTGGAGGAGAACACCAAGAATACATTCAAAAACAATATGCTACATATCGTTTTACCTGTAAAATGTCTTAACTAACTTCATTTGTTTTTATCACTATACATGCATTTTGAGATCCATCCCTGTAGACATAATGTATTTTGAGATCCATCCCTGTAGACATAATGCATTTTGGGATCCATCCCTGTAGACATAATGCATTTTGGGATCCATCCCTGTAGACATAATGCATTTTGGGATCCACCCCTGTAGACATAATGCATTTTGGGATCCACCCCTGTAGACATAATGGGGATCCATCCCTGTAGACATAATGTATTTTGGGATCCATCCCTGTAGACATAATGTATTTTGGGATCCATCCCTGTAGACATAATGTATTTTGGGATCCATCCCTGTAGACATAATGTATTTTGGGATCCATCCCTGTAGACATAATGTATTTTGGGATCCACCCCTGTAGACATAATGTATTTTGGGATCCATCCCTGTAGACATAATGTATTTTGGGATCCATCCCTGTAGACATAATGTATTTTGGGATCCATCCCTGTAGACATAATGCATTTTGGGATCCATCCCTGTAGACATAATGTATTTTGGGATCCATCCCTGTAGACATAATGTATTTTGGGATCCATCCCTGTAGACATAATGTATTTTGGGATCCATCCCTGTAGACATAATGTATTTTGGGATCCATCCCTGTAGACATAATGTATTTTGGGATCCACCCCTGTAGACATAATGTATTTTGGGATCCATCCCTGTAGACATAATGTATTTTGGGATCCATCCCTGTAGACATAATGTATTTTGGGATCCATCCCTGTAGACATAATGTATTTTGGGATCCATCCCTGTAGACATAATGTATTTTGGGATCCACCCCTGTAGACATAATGCATTTTGGGATCCACCCCTGTAGACATAATGTATTTTGGGATCCATCCCTGTAGACATAATGTATTTTGGGATCCATCCCTGTAGACATAATGTATTTTGGGATCCATCCCTGTAGACATAATGTATTTTCCATCCCTGTAGGGGGATCCATCCCTGTAGACATAATGTATTTTGGGATCCATCCCTGTAGACATAATGTATTTTGGGATCCACCCCTGTAGACATAATGCATTTTGGGATCCATCCCTGTAGACATAATGTATTTTGGGATCCATCCCTGTAGACATAATGTATTTTGGGATCCATCCCTGTAGACATAATGTATTTTGGGATCCATCCCTGTAGACATAATGTATTTTGGGATCCATCCCTGTAGACATAATGTATTTTGGGATCCATCCCTGTAGACATAATGTATTTTGGGATCCATCCCTGTAGACATAATGTATTTTGGGATCCATCCCTGTAAACGTCATTTATTATGGGATCCACCCCTGTACACGTCATTTATTATGGGATCCACCCCTGTGAACGTCATTTATTATGGGATCCACCCCTGTGAACGTCATTTATTATGGGATCCACCCCTGTGAACGTCATTTATTATGGGATCCACCCCTGTGAACGTCATTTATTATGGGATCCACCCCTGTTAACGCATTTATTTATTATTTATTATGGGATCCACCCCTGTAAACGTCATTTATTATGGGATCCACCCCTGTTAACGTCATTTATTATGGGATCCACCCCTGTAAACGTCATTTATTATGGGATCCACCCCTGTTAACGTCATTTATTATGGGATCCATCCCTGTAAACGTAATTTATTATGGGATCCACCCCTGTGAACGTCATTTATTATGGGATCCACCCCTGTTAACGTCATTTATTTTGGGATCCACCCCTGTTAACGTCATTTATTTTGGGATCCACCCCTGTGAACGTAATTTATTATGGGATCCACCCCTGTGAACGTCATTTATTATGGGATCCACCCCTGTTAACGTCATTTATTTTGGGATCCACCCCTTGTGAACGTCATTTATTTTGGGATCCACCCCTGTAAAGGTCATTTATTTTGGGATCCACCCCTGTACACGACGTGGCAGGTTAGGAGAGCTGACGTGGCAGGCTAGGAGAACTGACGTGGCAGGTTAGGAGACCTGACGTGGCAGGCTAGGAGAACTGACGTGGCAGGTTAGGAGAACTGACGTGGCAGGCTAGGACAACTGACGTGGCAGGCTAGGACAACTGACGTGGCAGGAGAACTGACGTGGCAGGCTAGGACAACTGACGTGGCAGGCTAGGACAACTGACGTGGCAGGCTAGGACAACTGACGTGGCAGGAGAACTGACGTGGCAGGAGAACTGACGTGGCAGGCTAGGAGAACTGACGTGGCAGGCTAGGAGAACTGACGTGGCAGGCTAGGAGAACTGACGTGGCAGGCTAGGACAACTGACGTGGCAGGCTAGGACAACTGACGTGGCAGGCTAGGAGAACTGACGTGGCAGGCTAGGAGAACTGACGTGGCAGGCTAGGAGAACTGACGTGGCAGGAGAACTGACGTGGCAGGAGAACTGACGTGGCAGGAGAACTGACGTGGCAGGCTAGGAGAACTGACGTGGCAGGCTAGGACAACTGACGTGGCAGGCTAGGAGAACTGACGTGGCAGGCTAGGACAACTGACGTGGCAGGCTAGGACAACTAACGTGGCAGGCTAGGACAACTGACGTGGCAGGAGAACTGACGTGGCAGGTTAGGACAACTGACGTGGCAGGCTAGGACAACTGACGTGGCAGGTTAGGACAACTGACGTGGCAGGAGAACTGACGTGGCAGGTTAGGACAACTGACGTGGCAGGCTAGGACAACTGACGTGGCAGGAGAACTGACGTGGCAGGCTAGGAGAACTGACGTGGCAGGTTAGGACAACTGACGTGGCAGGTTAGGACAACTGACGTGGCAGGCTAGGACAACTGACGTGGCAGGTTAGGAGAACTGACGTGGCAGGTTAGGACAACTGACGTGGCAGGTTCTGACGTGGCAGGTTAGGAGAACTGACGTGGCAGGTTAGGACAACTGACGTGGCAGGTTAGGAGAACTGACGTGGCAGGTTAGGACAACTGACGTGGCAGGTTAGGAGAACTGACATGGCAGGTTAGGACAACTGACGTGGCAGGTTAGGAGAACTGACGTGGCAGGAGAACTGACGTGGCAGGCTAGGAGAACTGACGTGGCAGGTTAGGAGAACTGACGTGGCAGGCTAGGAGAACTGACGTGGCAGGCTAGGAGAACTGACGTGGCAGGTTAGGAGAACTGACGTGGCAGGCTAGGAGAACTGACGTGGCAGGTTAGGAGAACTGACGTGCAGGCTAGGACAACTGACGTGGCAGGCTAGGAGAACTGACGTGGCAGGCTAGGAGAACTGACGTGGCAGGTTAGGAGAACTGACGTGGCAGGCTAGGAGAACTGACGTGGCAGGTTAGGACAACTGACGTGGCAGGTTAGGACAACTGACGTGGCAGGTTAGGACAACTGACATGGCAGGCTAGGAGAACTGACGTGGCAGGTTAGGAGAACTGACGTGGCAGGTTAGGAGAACTGACGTGGCAGGCTAGGAGAACTGACGTGGCAGGTTAGGAGAACTGACGTGGCAGGCTAGGAGAACTGATGTGGCAGGCTAGGACAACTGATGTGGCAGGAGAACTGACGTGGCAGGTTAGGACAACTGACGTGGCTGGCTAGGAGAACTGACGTGGCAGGCTAGGAGAACTGACGTGGCAGGCTAGGAGAACTGACGTGGCAGGCTAGGAGAACTGACGTGGCAGGCTAGGAGAACTGACGTGGCAGGTTAGGAGAACTGACGTGGCTGGCTAGGAGAACTGACGTGGCTGGCTAGGAGAACTGACGTGGCAGGCTAGGACAACTGACGTGGCTGGCTAGGAGAACTGACGTGGCAGGCTAGGAGAACTGACGTGGCAGGTTAGGAGAACTGACGTGGCAGGAGAACTGACGTGGCAGGTTAGGAGAACTGACGTGGCAGGTTAGGAGAACTGACGTGGCAGGTTAGTACAACTGACGTGGCAGGTTAGGACAACTGACGTGGCAGGTTAGGACAACTGACGTGGCAGGTTAGGACAACTGACGTGGCAGGTTAGGACAACTGACGTGGCAGGAGAACTGACGTGGCAGGCTAGGAGAACTGACGTGGCAGGTTAGGACAACTGACGTGGCAGGTTAGGAGAACTGACGTGGCAGGCTAGAACAACTGACGTGGCAGGTTAGGAGAACTGACGTGGCAGGTTAGGAGAACTGACGTGGCAGGTTAGGAGAACTGACATGGCAGGTTAGGAGAACTGACGTGGCAGGTTAGGACAACTGACCTGGCAGGTTAGGAGAACTGACGTGGCAGGCTAGGAGAACTGACGTGGCAGGTTAGGACAACTGACGTGGCAGGCTAGGACAACTGACGTGGCAGGAGAACTGACGTGGCAGGCTAGAGAACTGACGTGGCAGGTTAGGACAACTGACGTGGCAGGCTAGAACAACTGACGTGGCAGGTTAGGAGAACTGACTTGGCAGGTTAGGAGAACTGACGTGGCAGGTTAGGAGAACTGACGTGGCAGGTTAGGACAACTGACGTGGCAGGTTAGGAGAACTGACGTGGCAGGTTAGGACAACTGACGTGGCAGGTTAGGACAACTGACGTGGCAGGTTAGGAGAACTGACGTGGCAGGAGAACTGACGTGGCAGGCTAGGAGAACTGACGTGGCAGGTTAGGACAACTGACGTGGCAGGTTAGGAGAACTGACGTGGCAGGTTAGGACAACTGACGTGGCAGGTTAGGAGAACTGACATGGCAGGTTAGGAGAACTGACGTGGCAGGTTAGGACAACTGACCTGGCAGGTTAGGAGAACTGACGTGGCAGGCTAGGAGAACTGACGTGGCAGGTTAGGACAACTGACGTGGCAGGCTAGGACAACTGACGTGGCAGGAGAACTGACGTGGCAGGCTAGAGAACTGACGTGGCAGGTTAGGACAACTGACGTGGCAGGTTAGGACAACTGACGTGGCAGGCTAGAACAACTGACGTGGCAGGTTAGGAGAACTGACTTGGCAGGTTAGGACAACTGACGTGGCAGGTTAGGAGAACTGACATGGCAGGCTAGGACAACTGACGTGGCAGGTTAGGAGAGCTGACGTGGCAGGTTAGGAGAACTGACGTGGCAGGTTAGGAGAACTGACGTGGCAGGCTAGGAGAACTGACGTGGCAGGTTAGGAGAGCTGACGTGGCAGGCTAGGAGAACTGACGTGGCAGGCTAGGAGAACTGACGTGGCAGGCTAGGAGAACTGACGTGGCAGGCTAGGACAACTGACGTGGCAGGCTAGGAGAGCTGACGTGGCAGGCTAGGAGAACTGACGTGGCAGGTTAGGAGAACTGACGTGGCAGGTTAGGATAAGGAGCGTAGGCGTCTATATCACATAGCTCATGTCTAGTTCCTCTCAGGTGAGACCAACATGATGGACAAGGCAACCTGAATTGTGACTCACAAGTTAACATGATAAACTACCAATATAACATTGATTGGGATAAGTCCCAGCAATAGACTAGTCGCCTCCTGCTCCCGTGAGCCGGTTTACTTACTTTATTATACACAATATTACTCTCTTTAAACATCTATCTCGTTATTTGGGTTATGTCTCCTGTCAGGTGACATCCAGTCAGCTCAGCAGTTCCTGGATTTCTGTCTGGAGAGAGACCCGACCATCGCTGAGGTCCACCTGCTGCAGGCCAGGATACACCTCCATGAGGGAGAATACAACCTCTGCTTTCAGTGTCTGGAGACCGGAGTCAGCCACAACTTCCAGGTAAACTAGTGTAGAGACCCGACCAGAGTCAGTCACAACTTCCAGGTAAACTAGTGTAGAGACCAGAGTCAGTCACAACTTCCAGGTAAACTAGTGTAGAGACCAGACCAGAGTCAGTCACAACTTCCAGGTAAACTAGTGTAGAGACCAGACCAGAGTCAGTCACAACTTCCAGGTAAACTAGTGTAGAGACCAGAGTCAGTCACAACTTCCAGGTAAACTAGTGTAGAGACCAGAGTCAGCCACAACTTCCAGGTAAACTAGTGTAGAGACCAGAGTCAGCCACAACTTCCAGGTAAACTAGTGTAGAGACCAGACCAGAGTCAGCCACAACTTCCCGGTAAACTAGTGTAGAGACCAGAGTCAGCCACAACTTCCAGGTAAACTAGTGTAGAGACCAGAGTCAGTCACAACTTCCAGGTAAACTAGTGTAGAGACCAGAGTCAGTCACAACTTCCAGGTAAACTAGTGTAGAGACCAGACCAGAGTCAGTCACAACTTCCAGGTAAACTAGTGTAGAGACCAGAGTCAGTCACAACATCCAGGTAAACTAGTGTAGAGACCAGAGTCAGTCACAACTTCCAGGTAAACTAGTGTAGAGACCAGACCAGAGTCAGCCACAACTTCCAGGTAAACTAGTGTAGAGACCAGACCAGAGTCAGCCACAACTTCCAGGTAAACTAGTGTAGAGACCAGACCAGAGTCAGTCACAACTTCCAGGTAAATTAGTGTAGAGACCAGAGTCAGTCACAACTTCCAGGTAAACTAGTGTAGAGACCAGAGTCAGTCACAACTTCCAGGTAAACTAGTGTAGAGACCAGAGTCAGTCACAACTTCCAGGTAAACTAGTGTAGAGACCAGACCAGAGTCAGCCACAACTTCCAGGTAAACTAGTGTAGAGACCAGACCAGAGTCAGTCACAACTTCCAGGTAAACTAGTGTAGAGACCAGAGTCAGTCACAACTTCCAGGTAAACTAGTGTAGAGACCAGAGTCAGCCACAACTTCCAGGTAAACTAGTGTAGAGACCAGACCAGAGTCAGTCACAACTTCCAGGTAAACTAGTATAGAGTCCAGACCAGAGTCAGTCACAACTTCCAGGTAAACTAGTGTAGAGACCAGACCAGAGTCAGTCACAACTTCCAGGTAAACTAGTGTAGAGACCAGACCAGAGTCAGTCACAACTTCCAGGTAAACTAGTGTAGAGACCAGACCAGAGTCAGTCACAACTTCCAGGTAAACTAGTATAGAGTCCAGACCAGAGTCAGTCACAACTTCCAGGTAAACTAGTGTAGAGACCAGACCAGAGTCAGCCACAACTTCCAGGTAAACTAGTGTAGAGACCAGACCAGAGTCAGCCACAACTTCCAGGTAAATAGATGGGTACTTTCACTGTAGGAGGATTGATTGTGTTACATAAAGCTGTACATTAAGAATTAAGTGTATCCAGCATCACCCCTCCCCTTCTCTCTTTCCATCCCTCCCCCTTTCTCTTTCTCCCTCTCTCCCTCTCTCCATCCCTCCACCTCTCCCTCTTTCCATCCCTCCCTCTCTCCCTCTTTCCATCCCTCCCCCTCTCTCTTTCTCCCTCTCTCCCTCTTTCCATCCCTCCCTCTCTCCCTCTTTCCATCCCTCTCCCTCTCTCCCCCTCTCCATCCATCCCTCCCTCTCTCTTTCTCACTCTCTCTCTTCCCATCCCTCCACCTGTCCCTTTTTCCATCCCTCCCTCTCTCCCTCTTTCCATCCCTCCACCTCTCCCTCTTTCCATCCCTCCCTCTCTCTCTTTCCTCTCTCCCTCTTTCCATCCCTCCCTCTCTCCCTCTTTCCATCCCTCCCTCTCTCCCTCTTTCCATCCCTCCACCTCTCTCTTTTTCCATCCCTCCCCCTCTCTCTTTCACCCTCTCTCCCTCTTTCCATCCCTCCCTCTCTCCCCCTCTCCATCCATCCCTCCCTCTCTCTCTTTCTCACTCTCTCTCTTTCCATCCCTCCACCTGTCCCTTTTTCCATCCCTCCCTCTCTCCCTCTTTCCATCCCTCCACCTCTCCCTCTTTCCATCCCTCCCCCTCTCTCTTTCACCCTCTCTCCCTCTTTCCATCCCTCTTTCCATCCCTCTCCCTCTCTCCCCCTCTCCATCCATCCCTCCCTCTCTCTCTTTCTCACTCTCTCTCTTTCCATCCCTCCACCTGTCCCTTTTTCCATCCCTCCCTCTCTCCCTCTTTCCATCCCTCCACCTCTCCCTCTTTCCATCCCTCCCCCTCTCTCTTTCACCCTCTCTCCCTCTTTCCATCCCTCCCTCTCTCCCTCTTTCCATCCCTCCCTCTCTCCCTCTTTCCATCCCTCCACCTCTCTCTCTTTCCATCCCTCCCCCTCTCTTTCACCCTCTCTCCCTCTTTCCATCCCTCCCTCTCTCCCTCTTTCCATCCCTCCCTCTCTCCCCTTTCCATCCCTCCACCTCTCTCTCTTTCCATCCCTCCCTCTTTCCATCCCTCCACCTCTCTCTCTTTCCATCCCTCCCTCTTTCCATCCCTCCACCTCTCCCTCTTTCCATCCCTCCACCTCTCCCTCTTTCCATCCCTCCACCTCTCCCTCTTTCCATCCCTCCACCTCTCTCTCTTTCCATCCCTCCCTCCCCCTCTCTCTTTCTCCCTCTCTCCCTCTTTCCATCCCTCCACCTCTCTCCACCCCTCCCTAGGTGCTAGATTTCCCCCAGTACCACCAACTCAAAGCCCGTGCATTGCGGGGTGTTGGAGAGCTGGAGGAGGCTATCAAGTCCCTGAAGGTGGCGATGGGGATCCAAGCAGTGAGTGGGAGAGAGGCCCACGTCAGCAACAGTGTACGTGTGTCTGTGTTCCTGGAGCTGGCTGAGGCACTGAGACTACACGGAGAACCGGTACACTACATTTATACATTGATTGATTGACTGATTGGTTGATTGATTACTACTTTGCTTATGGTAGTCCGTCATGTCCCATAATTACTTCCTTCCCCTTCTACCTATATTGATGGCTTTTACTTTGGCTATAGAGTCCAATGCTCTAGTCACATGTTCAGTTTTGGTTAGTTTGTGGAAGTGCATTTTCTGACCTCATGCAATCCTGTAACACTTCCATGGCTGTGACCCACACTTCTCATCTTCTGCACTTCTTACTAGCAGAGCTAGTGCCATGTAGACAGTGCAGTGTGTGTCTATAAACCCCTTCCATCCCTCCTCCTCTCCTGCCAGGATGAGTCGACCATGGTGCTGCAGGACGCTATCGTGGCGTTCGCTGGTACCCCAGAGGAGATCTGTGTGACAATAGCTAACGTGGACATGGCCTTGGCTAAAGATGACCTGGACACAGCCCTCAGCGTCCTCAGAGGCATCACACCGGACCAGGTTGTGAAGACACTGTTCCGTTCTTTCTAACTGAATGGGCAATAGAGAACATCTTCCTTTTCTTCTTGTTCTCTTCAGACCCACTATGCAGCGGCCAAGGAGAAGATGGCCCTCATATACCTGCAGAAACGCAAAGACAAGAAGCTGTACATAGCCTGCTATAGGGAGATCAGAGACGAACTACCCGGGCCTCAGTCCTCTATCCTTCTGGGGGACGCCTACATCAATGTACAAGAGGTAAAACAAGAGCTGCTCATCTGTAACTCAGTAGGTAGATCTTGGTCCTCTGTAACTCAGTAGGTGGATCTTGGTCCTCTGTAACTCAGTAGGTAGATCTTGGTCCTCTGTAACTCAGTAGGTAGATAATGGATCTTGGTCCTCTGTAACTCAGTAGGTAGATCATGGATCTTGGTCCTCTGTAACTCAGTAGGTAGATCATGGATCTTGGTCCTCTGTAACTCAGTAGGTAGATCATGGATCTTGGTCCTCTGTAACTCAGTAGGTAGATCTTGGTCCTCTGTAACTCAGTAGGTAGATCATGGATCTTGGTCCTCTGTAACTCAGTAGGTAGATCTTGGTCCTCTGTAACTCAGTAGGTGGAACTTGGTCCTCTGTAACTCAGTAGGTAGATCTTGGTCCTCTGTAACTCAGTAGGTAGATCATGGATCTTGGTCCTCTGTAACTCAGTAGGTGGAACTTGGTCCTCTGTAACTCAGTAGGTAGATCTTGGTCCTCTGTAACTCAGTAGGTAGATCTTGGTCCTCTGTAACTCAGTAGGTAGATCTTGGTCCTCTGTAACTCAGTAGGTAGATCTTGGTCCTCTGTAACTCAGTAGGTAGATCTTGGTCCTCTGTAACTCAGTAGGTAGATCTTGGTCCTCTGTAACTCAGTAGGTAGATCTTGGTCCTCTGTAACTCAGTAGGTAGATCTTGGTCCTCTGTAACTCAGTAGGTAGATCATGGATCTTGGTCCTCTGTAACTCAGTAGGTAGATCATGGATCTTGGTCCTCTGTAACTCAGTAGGTAGATCATGGATCTTGGTCCTCTGTAACTCAGTAGGTAGATCTTGGTCCTCTGTAACTCAGTAGGTAGATCTTGGTCCTCTGTAACTCAGTAGGTAGATCTTGGTCCTCTGTAACTCAGTAGGTAGATCTTGGATCTTGGTCCTCTGTAACTCAGTAGGTAGATCTTGGATCTTGGTCCTCTGTAACTCAGTAGGTAGATCTTGGTCCTCTGTAACTCAGTAGGTAGATCTTGGTCTTGGTCCTCTGTAACTCAGTAGGTAGATCATGGATCTTGGTCCTCTGTAACTCAGTAGGTAGATCATGGATCTTGGTCCTCTGTAACTCAGTAGGTAGATCTTGGTCCTCTGTAACTCAGTAGGTAGATCTTGGTCCTCTGTAACTCAGTAGGTAGATCATGGATCTTGGTCCTCTGTAACTCAGTAGGTAGATCTTGGTCCTCTGTAACTCAGTAGGTAGATCTTGGTCCTCTGTAACTCAGTAGGTAGATCATGGATCTTGGTCCTCTGTAACTCAGTAGGTAGATCATGGATCTTGGTCCTCTGTAACTCAGTAGGTAGATCTTGGATCTTGGTCCTCTGTAACTCAGTAGGTAGATCTTGGTCCTCTGTAACTCAGTAGGTAGATCATGGATCTTGGTCCTCTGTAACTCAGTAGGTAGATCATGGATCTTGGTCCTCTGTAACTCAGTAGGTAGATCTTGGTCCTCTGTAACTCAGTAGGTAGATCTTGGATCTTGGTCCTCTGTAACTCAGTAGGTAGATCTTGGATCTTGGTCCTGTAACTCAGTAGGTAGATCTGGATCTTGGTCCTCTGTAACTCAGTAGGTAGATCTGTATCTTGGTCCTCTGTAACTCAGTAGGTAGATCTTGGTCCTCTGTAACTCAGTAGGTAGATCTTGGATCTTGTCCTCTGTAACTCAGTAGGTAGATCATGGATCTTGGTCCTCTGTAACTCAGTAGGTAGATCTTGGTCCTCTGTAACTCAGTAGGTAGATCTTGGTCTTGGTCCTCTGTAACTCAGTAGGTAGATCTTCTTGGTCCTCTGTAACTCAGTAGGTAGATCTTGGTCCTCTGTAACTCAGTAGGTAGATCTTGGTCTTGGTCTCTGTAACTCAGTAGGTAGATCTTGGTCCTCTGTAACTCAGTAGGTAGATCATGGATCTTGGTCCTCTGTAACTCAGTAGGTAGATCTTAGATCTTGGTCCTCTGTAACTCAGTAGGTAGATCATGGATCTTGGTCCTCTGTAACTCAGTAGGTAGATCTTGGTCCTCTGTAACTCAGTAGGTAGATCTTGGTCCTCTGTAACTCAGTAGGTAGATCTTGGTCCTCTGTAACTCAGTCCTCTGTAACTCAGTAGGTAGATCTTGGTCCTCTGTAACTCAGTAGGTAGATCTTGGTCCTCTGTAACTCAGTAGGTAGATCTTGGATCTTGGTCCTCTGTAACTCAGTAGGTAGATCATGGATCTTGGTCCTCTGTAACTCAGTAGGTAGATCTTGGTCCTCTGTAACTCAGTAGGTAGATCTTGGTCCTCTGTAACTCAGTAGGTAGATCTTGGATCTTGGTCCTCTGTAACTCAGTAGGTAGATCTTGGTCCTCTGTAACTCAGTAGGTAGATCTTGGATCTTGGTCCTCTGTAACTCAGTAGGTAGATCATGGATCTTGGTCCTCTGTAACTCAGTAGGTAGATCTTGGTCCTCTGTAACTCAGTAGGTAGATCATGGATCTTGGTCCTCTGTAACTCAGTAGGTAGATCTTAGATCTTGGTCCTCTGTAACTCAGTAGGTAGATCATGGATCTTGGTCCTCTGTAACTCAGTAGGTAGATCTTGGTCCTCTGTAACTGGGTAGATCTTGGTCCTCTGTAACTCAGTAGGTAGATCTTGGTCCTCTGTAACTCAGTAGGTAGATCTTGGTCCTCTGTAACTCAGTAGGTAGATCATGGATCTTGGTCCTCTGTAACTCAGTAGGTAGATCTTGGTCCTCTGTAACTCAGTAGGTAGATCATGGTCCTCTGTAACTCAGTAGGTAGATCATGGATCTTGGTCCTCTGTAACTCAGTAGGTAGATCTTGGTCCTCTGTAACTCAGTAGGTAGATCTTGGTCCTCTGTAACTCAGTAGGTAGATCTTGGTCCTCTGTAACTCAGTAGGTAGATCATCTTGGTCCTCTGTAACTCAGTAGGTAGATCAGGATCTTGGTCCTCTGTAACTCAGTAGGTAGATCTTGGTCCTCTGTAACTCAGTAGGTAGATCTTAGATCTTGGTCCTCTGTAACTCAGTAGGTAGATCTTGGTCCTCTGTAACTCAGTAGGTAGATCTTGGATCTTGGTCCTCTGTAACTCAGTAGGTAGATCATGGATCTTGGTCCTCTGTAACTCAGTAGGTAGATCATGGATCTTGGTCCTCTGTAACTCAGTAGGTAGATCTTGGTCCTCTGTAACTCAGTAGGTAGATCATGGATCTTGGTCCTCTGTAACTCAGTAGGTAGATCATGGATCTTGGTCCTCTGTAACTCAGTAGGTAGATCTTGGTCCTCTGTAACTCAGTAGGTAGATCTTGGTCCTCTGTAACTCAGTAGGTAGATCTTGGTCCTCTGTAACTCAGTAGGTAGATCATGGATCTTGGTCCTCTGTAACTCAGTAGGTAGATCATGGATCTTGGTCCTCTGTAACTCAGTAGGTAGATCTTGGATCTTGGTCCTCTGTAACTCAGTAGGTAGATCATGGATCTTGGTCCTCTGTAACTCAGTAGGTAGATCTTGGTCCTCTGTAACTCAGTAGGTAGATCTTGGTCCTCTGTAACTCAGTAGGTAGATCTTGGTCCTCTGTAACTCAGTAGGTAGATCTTGGTCCTCTGTAACTCAGTAGGTAGATCTTGGTCCTCTGTAACTCAGTAGGTAGATCTTGGTCTTGGTCCTCTGTAACTCAGTAGGTAGATCTTGATCTTGGTCCTCTGTAACTCAGTAGGTAGATCATGGATCTTGGTCCTCTGTAACTCAGTAGGTAGATCTTGGATCTTGGTCCTCTGTAACTCAGTAGGTAGATATTGGATCTTGGTCCTCTGTAACTCAGTAGGTAGATCATGGATCTTGGTCCTCTGTAACTCAGTAGGTAGATCTTGGTCCTCTGGTCCTCTGTAACTCAGTAGGTAGGTATCTTGGTCCTCTGTAACTCAGTAGGTAGATCTTGGTCCTCTGTCCTCTGTAACTCAGTAGGTAGATCATGGATCTTGGTCCTCTGTAACTCAGTAGGTAGATCTGGATCTTGGTCCTCTGTAACTCAGTAGGTAGATCTTGGTCCTCTGTAACTCAGTAGGTAGATCTTGGATCTTGGTCCTCTGTAACTCAGTAGGTAGATCATGGATCTTGGTCCTCTGTAACTCAGTAGGTAGATCTGGATCTTGGTCCTCTGTAACTCAGTAGGTAGATCTTGGTCCTCTGTAACTCAGTAGGTAGATCTTGGTCCTCTGTAACTCAGTAGGTAGATCTTGGTCCTCTGTAACTCAGTAGGTAGATCTTGGTCCTCTGTAACTCAGTAGGTAGATCTTGGTCCTCTGTAACTCAGTAGGTAGATCATGGATCTTGGTCCTCTGTAACTCAGTAGGTAGATCATGGATCTTGGTCCTCTGTAACTCAGTAGGTAGATCTTGGATCTTGGTCCTCTGTAACTCAGTAGGTAGATCTTGGTCCTCTGTAACTCAGTAGGTAGATCTGGATCTTGGTCCTCTGTAACTCAGTAGGTAGATCTTGGTCCTCTGTAACTCAGTAGGTAGATCTTGGTCTTGGTCCTCTGTAACTCAGTAGGTAGATCTTGGTCCCTCTGTAACTCAGTAGGTAGATCTTCTTGGTCCTCTGTAACTCAGTAGGTAGATCTTGGTCCTCTGTAACTCAGTAGGTAGATCTTGGATCTTGGTCCTCTGTAACTCAGTAGGTAGATCATGGATCTTGGTCCTCTGTAACTCAGTAGGTAGATCATGGATCTTGGTCCTCTGTAACTCAGTAGGTAGATCTTGGTCCTCTGTAACTCAGTAGGTAGATCTGGATCTTGGTCCTCTGTAACTCAGTAGGTAGATCATGGATCTTGGTCCTCTGTAACTCAGTAGGTAGATCTTGGTCCTCTGTAACTCAGTAGGTAGATCTTGGTCCTCTGTAACTCAGTAGGTAGATCATGGATCTTGGTCCTCTGTAACTCAGTAGGTAGATCATTCTTGGTCCTCTGTAACTCAGTAGGTAGATCTTGGTCCTCTGTAACTCAGTAGGTAGATCATGGTCCTCTGTAACTCAGTAGGTAGATCTTGGATCTTGGTCCTCTGTAACTCAGTAGGTAGATCTTGGATCTTGGTCCTCTGTAACTCAGTAGGTAGATCTTGGATCTTGGTCCTCTGTAACTCAGTAGGTAGATCATGGATCTTGGTCCTCTGTAACTCAGTAGGTAGATCATGGATCTTGGTCCTCTGTAACTCAGTAGGTAGATCTTGGTCCTCTGTAACTCAGTAGGTAGATCTTGGATCTTGGTCCTCTGTAACTCAGTAGGTAGATCATGGATCTTGGTCCTCTGTAACTCAGTAGGTAGATCATGGATCTTGGTCCTCTGTAACTCAGTAGGTAGATCTTGGTCCTCTGTAACTCAGTAGGTAGATCTTGGATCTTGGTCCTCTGTAACTCAGTAGGTAGATCATGGATCTTGGTCCTCTGTAACTCAGTAGGTAGATCATGGATCTTGGTCCTCTGTAACTCAGTAGGTAGATCTTGGTCCTCTGTAACTCAGTAGGTAGATCTTGGTCCTCTGTAACTCAGTAGGTAGATCATGGATCTTGGTCCTCTGTAACTCAGTAGGTAGATCATGGATCTTGGTCCTCTGTAACTCAGTAGGTAGATCTTGGTCCTCTGTAACTCAGTAGGTAGATCTTAGATCTTGGTCCTCTGTAACTCAGTAGGTAGATCTTGGTCCTCTGTAACTCAGTAGGTAGATCTTGGTCCTCTGTAACTCAGTAGGTAGATCTTGGATCTTGGTCCTCTGTAACTCAGTAGGTAGATCTTGGTCCTCTGTAACTCAGTAGGTAGATCTTGGATCTTGGTCCTCTGTAACTCAGTAGGTAGATCTTGGATCTTGGTCCTCTGTAACTCAGTAGGTAGATCATGATCTTGGTCCTCTGTAACTCAGTAGGTAGATCTTGGTCCTCTGTAACTCAGTAGGTAGATCATGGATCTTGGTCCTCTGTAACTCAGTAGGTAGATCTTGGGTCCTCTGTAACTCAGTAGGTAGATCATGGATCTTGGTCCTCTGTAACTCAGTAGGTAGATCATGGATCTTGGTCCTCTGTAACTCAGTAGGTAGATCTTGGTCCTCTGTAACTCAGTAGGTAGATCATGGATCTTGGTCCTCTGTAACTCAGTAGGTAGATCTGGATCTTGGTCCTCTGTAACTCAGTAGGTAGATCTTGGTCCTCTGTAACTCAGTAGGTAGATCTCTTGGTCCTCTGTAACTCAGTAGGTAGATCTTGGTCCTCTGTAACTCAGTAGGTAGATCATGGATCTTGGTCCTCTGTAACTCAGTAGGTAGATCATGGATCTTGGTCCTCTGTAACTCAGTAGGTCCTCTGTGGTCTTGGTCCTCTGTAACTCAGTAGGTAGATCTTGGTCCTCTGTAACTCAGTAGGTAGATCTTGGATCTTGGTCCTCTGTAACTCAGTAGGTAGATCTTGGATCTTGGTCCTCTGTAACTCAGTAGGTAGATCTTCTTGGTCCTCTGTAACTCAGTAGGTAGATCTTGGATCTTGGTCCTCTGTAACTCAGTAGGTAGATCATGGATCTTGGTCCTCTGTAACTCAGTAGGTAGATCATGGATCTTGGTCCTCTGTAACTCAGTAGGTAGATCTGGTCCTCTGTAACTCAGTAGGTAGATCATGGATCTTGGTCCTCTGTAACTCAGTAGGTAGATCTTGGATCTTCTTGGTCCTCTGTAACTCAGTAGGTAGATCTTGGATCTTGGGTCCTCTGTAACTCAGTAGGTAGATCATGGATCTTGGTCCTCTGTAACTCAGTAGGTAGATCTTGGTCCTCTGTAACTCAGTAGGTAGATCTTGGTCCTCTGTAACTCAGTAGGTAGATCTTGGTCCCTCTGTAACTCAGTAGGTAGATCATGGATCTTGGTCCTCTGTAACTCAGTAGGTAGATCTTCTTGGTCCTCTGTAACTCAGTAGGTAGATCTTGGATCTTGGTCCTCTGTAACTCAGTAGGTAGATCTTCTTGGTCCTCTGTAACTCAGTAGGTAGATCTTGGTCCTCTGTAACTCAGTAGGTAGATCTTGGTCCTCTGTAACTCAGTAGGTAGATCTTGGTCCTCTGTAACTCAGTAGGTAGATCTTGGTCCTCTGTAACTCAGTAGGTAGATCATGGATCTTGGTCCTCTGTAACTCAGTAGGTAGATCATGGATCTTGGTCCTCTGTAACTCAGTAGGTAGATCATGGATCTTGGTCCTCTGTAACTCAGTAGGTAGATCATGGATCTTGGTCCTCTGTAACTCAGTAGGTAGATCATGGATCTTGGTCCTCTGTAACTCAGTAGGTAGATCATGGATCTTGGTCCTCTGTAACTCAGTAGGTAGATCTTGGTCCTCTGTAACTCAGTAGGTAGATCTTGGTCCTCTGTAACTCAGTAGGTAGATCTTGGTCCTCTGTAACTCAGTAGGTAGATCTTGGATCTTGGTCCTCTGTAACTCAGTAGGTAGATCATGGATCTTGGTCCTCTGTAACTCAGTAGGTAGATCATGGATCTTGGTCCTCTGTAACTCAGTAGGTAGATCTTGGTCCTCTGTAACTCAGTAGGTAGATCTTGGATCTTGGTCCTCTGTAACTCAGTAGGTAGATCATGGATCTTGGTCCTCTGTAACTCAGTAGGTAGATCTGGATCTTGGTCCTCTGTAACTCAGTAGGTAGATCTTCTTGGTCCTCTGTAACTCAGTAGGTAGATCTTGGTCCTCTGTAACTCAGTAGGTAGATCTTAGATCTTGGTCCTCTGTAACTCAGTAGGTAGATCTTGGTCCTCTGTAACTCAGTAGGTAGATCTTGGTCCTCTGTAACTCAGTAGGTAGATCTTGGTCCTCTGTAACTCAGTAGGTAGATCATGGATCTTGGTCCTCTGTAACTCAGTATGTAGATCTTGGATCTTGGTCCTCTGTAACTCAGTAGGTAGATCATGGATCTTGGTCCTCTGTAACTCAGTAGGTAGATCTTGGATCTTGGTCCTCTGTAACTCAGTAGGTAGATCATGGATCTTGGTCCTCTGTAACTCAGTAGGTAGATCTTGGTCCTCTGTAACTCAGTAGGTAGATCTTGGTCCTCTGTAACTCAGTAGGTAGATCATGGTCCTCTGTAACTCAGTAGGTAGATCTTGGATCTTGGTCCCCTGTAACTCAGTAGGTAGATCTTGGATCTTGGTCCTCTGTAACTCAGTAGGTAGATCTTGGATCTTGGTCCTCTGTAACTCAGTAGGTAGATCATGGATCTTGGTCCTCTGTAACTCAGTAGGTAGATCATGGATCTTGGTCCTCTGTAACTCAGTAGGTAGATATTGGTCCTCTGTAACTCAGTAGGTAGATCTTGGTCCTCTGTAACTCAGTAGGTAGATCTTGGTCCTCTGTAACTCAGTAGGTAGATCATGGATCTTGGTCCTCTGTAACTCAGTAGGTAGATCTTGGTCCTCTGTAACTCAGTAGGTAGATCTTGGTCCTCTGTAACTCAGTAGGTAGATCATGGATCTTGGTCCTCTGTAACTCAGTAGGTAGATCATGGATCTTGGTCCTCTGTAACTCAGTAGGTAGATCATGGATCTTGGTCCTCTGTAACTCAGTAGGTAGATCATGGATCTTGGTCCTCTGTAACTCAGTAGGTAGATCTTGGATCTTGGTCCTCTGTAACTCAGTAGGTAGATCTTGGATCTTGGTCCTCTGTAACTCAGTAGGTAGATCTTGGTCCTCTGTAACTCAGTAGGTAGATCATGGATCTTGGTCCTCTGTAACTCAGTAGGTAGATCTTGGTCCTCTGTAACTCAGTAGGTAGATCATGGATCTTGGTCCTCTGTAACTCAGTAGGTAGATCTTAGATCTTGGTCCTCTGTAACTCAGTAGGTAGATCTGGATCTTGGTCCTCTGTAACTCAGTAGGTAGATCTTCTTGGTCCTCTGTAACTCAGTAGGTAGATCATGGATCTTGGTCCTCTGTAACTCAGTAGGTAGATCTGGATCTTGGTCCTCTGTAACTCAGTAGGTAGATCATGGATCTTGGTCCTCTGTAACTCAGTAGGTAGATCTTGGATCTTGGTCTCTGTAACTCAGTAGGTAGATCTTGGTCCTCTGTAACTCAGTAGGTAGATCTTGGTCCTCTGTAACTCAGTAGGTAGATCTTCTTGGTCCTCTGTAACTCAGTAGGTAGATCATGGATCTTGGTCCTCTGTAACTCAGGTAGATCAGATCTTGGTCCTCTGTAACTCAGTAGGTAGATCTTGGTCCTCTGTAACTCAGTAGGTAGATCATGGATCTTGGTCCTCTGTAACTCAGTAGGTAGATCTTGGTCCTCTGTAACTCAGTAGGTAGATCATGGATCTTGGTCCTCTGTAACTCAGTAGGTAGATCTTGGTCCTCTGTAACTCAGTAGGTAGATCTTGGATCTTGGTCCTCTGTAACTCAGTAGGTAGATCATGGATCTTGGTCCTCTGTAACTCAGTAGGTAGATCTTGGTCCTCTGTAACTCAGTAGGTAGATCTTGGTCCTCTGTAACTCAGTAGGTAGATCTTGGTCCTCTGTAACTCAGTAGGTAGATCTTGGTCCTCTGTAACTCAGTAGGTAGATCTTGGTCCTCTGTAACTCAGTAGGTAGATCTTGGATCTTGGTCCTCTGTAACTCAGTAGGTAGATCTTGGATCTTGGTCCTCTGTAACTCAGTAGGTAGATCATGGATCTTGGTCCTCTGTAACTCAGTAGGTAGATCATGGATCTTGGTCCTCTGTAACTCAGTAGGTAGATCTTGGTCCTCTGTAACTCAGTAGGTAGATCTTGGATCTTGGTCCTCTGTAACTCAGTAGGTAGATCTTGGTCCTCTGTAACTCAGTAGGTAGATCTTGGTCCTCTGTAACTCAGTAGGTAGATCTTGGTCCTCTGTAACTCAGTAGGTAGATCATGGATCTTGGTCCTCTGTAACTCAGTAGGTAGATCTTGGTCCTCTGTAACTCAGTAGGTAGATCATGGATCTTGGTCCTCTGTAACTCAGTAGGTAGATCTTGGATCTTGGTCCTCTGTAACTCAGTAGGTAGATCATGGATCTTGGTCCTCTGTAACTCAGTAGGTAGATCTTGGTCCTCTGTAACTCAGTAGGTAGATCTTGGTCTTGGTCCTCTGTAACTCAGTAGGTAGATCTTGGTCCTCTGTAACTCAGTAGGTAGATCTTGGTCCTCTGTAACTCAGTAGGTAGATCTGGATCTTGGTCCTCTGTAACTCAGTAGGTAGATCATGGATCTTGGTCCTCTGTAACTCAGTAGGGATCTTGGTCCTCTGTAACTCAGTAGGTAGATCATGGATCTTGGTCCTCTGTAACTCAGTAGGTAGATCTTAGATCTTGGTCCTCTGTAACTCAGTAGGTAGATCATGGATCTTGGTCCTCTGTAACTCAGTAGGTAGATCTTGGTCCTCTGTAACTCAGTAGGTAGATCTTGGTCCTCTGTAACTCAGTAGGTAGATCATGGATCTTGGTCCTCTGTAACTCAGTAGGTAGATCATGGATCTTGGTCCTCTGTAACTCAGTAGGTAGATCTTGGATCCTCTGTAACTCAGTAGGTAGATCTTGGTCCTCTGTAACTCAGTAGGTAGATCATGGATCTTGGTCCTCTGTAACTCAGTAGGTAGATCTGGATCTTGGTCCTCTGTAACTCAGTAGGTAGATCATGGATCTTGGTCCTCTGTAACTCAGTAGGTAGATCTTGGTCCTCTGTAACTCAGTAGGTAGATCTTGGTCCTCTGTAACTCAGTAGGTAGATCTTGGTCCTCTGTAACTCAGTAGGTAGATCATGGATCTTGGTCCTCTGTAACTCAGTAGGTAGATCTTGGTCCTCTGTAACTCAGTAGGTAGATCATGGATCTTGGTCCTCTGTAACTCAGTAGGTAGATCTGGATCTTGGTCCTCTGTAACTCAGTAGGTAGATCATGGATCTTGGTCCTCTGTAACTCAGTAGGTAGATCTTGGTCCTCTGTAACTCAGTAGGTAGATCTTGGTCTTGGTCCTCTGTAACTCAGTAGGTAGATCTTGGTCCTCTGTAACTCAGTAGGTAGATCATGGATCTTGGTCCTCTGTAACTCAGTAGGTAGATCTTGGTCCTCTGTAACTCAGTAGGTAGATCTTGGTCCTCTGTAACTCAGTAGGTAGATCTTGGTCCTCTGTAACTCAGTAGGTAGATCATGGATCTTGGTCCTCTGTAACTCAGTAGGTAGATCTTGGTCCTCTGTAACTCAGTAGGTAGATCATGGATCTTGGTCCTCTGTAACTCAGTAGGTAGATCTTGGTCCTCTGTAACTCAGTAGGTAGATCATGGATCTTGGTCCTCTGTAACTCAGTAGGTAGATCATGGATCTTGGTCCTCTGTAACTCAGTAGGTAGATCATGGATCTTGGTCCTCTGTAACTCAGTAGGTAGATCATGGATCTTGGTCCTCTGTAACTCAGTAGGTAGATCTGGATCTTGGTCCTCTGTAACTCAGTAGGTAGGTCTTGGTCCTCTGTAACTCAGTAGGTAGATCTTGGTCCTCTGTAACTCAGTAGGTAGATCTTAGATCTTGGTCCTCTGTAACTCAGTAGGTAGATCTTGGTCCTCTGTAACTCAGTAGGTAGATCTTGGTCCTCTGTAACTCAGTAGGTAGATCTTGGTCCTCTGTAACTCAGTAGGTAGATCATGGATCTTGGTCCTCTGTAACTCAGTAGGTAGATCATGGATCTTGGTCCTCTGTAACTCAGTAGGTAGATCATGGATCTTGGTCCTCTGTAACTCAGTAGGTAGATCTTGGATCTTGGTCCTCTGTAACTCAGTAGGTAGATCATGGATCTTGGTCCTCTGTAACTCAGTAGGTAGATCTTGGTCCTCTGTAACTCAGTAGGTAGATCTTGGTCCTCTGTAACTCAGTAGGTAGATCTTGGTCCTCTGTAACTCAGTAGGTAGATCATGGATCTTGGTCCTCTGTAACTCAGTAGGTAGATCTTGGTCCTCTGTAACTCAGTAGGTAGATCTTGGATCTTGGTCCTCTGTAACTCAGTAGGTAGATCTTGGATCTTGGTCCTCTGTAACTCAGTAGGTAGATCATGGATCTTGGTCCTCTGTAACTCAGTAGGTAGATCTTGGTCCTCTGTAACTCAGTAGGTAGATCTTGGTCCTCTGTAACTCAGTAGGTAGATCTTGGTCCTCTGTAACTCAGTAGGTAGATCTTGGTGATCTTGGTCCTCTGTAACTCAGTAGGTAGATCTTGGTCCTCTGTAACTCAGTAGGATCTTGGTCCTCTGTAACTCAGTAGGTAGATCATGGATCTTGGTCCTCTGTAACTCAGTAGGTAGATCTTGGTCCTCTGTAACTCAGTAGGTAGATCTTCTTGGTCCTCTGTAACTCAGTAGGTAGATCAGTAGGATCTTGGTCCTCTGTAACTCAGTAGGTAGATCTTGGATCTTGGTCTCTGTAACTCAGTAGGTAGATCATGGATCTTGGTCCTCTGTAACTCAGTAGGTAGATCTTGGTCCTCTGTAACTCAGTAGGTAGATCTTGGTCCTCTGTAACTCAGTAGGTAGATCTTCTTGGTCCTCTGTAACTCAGTAGGTAGATCATGGATCTTGGTCCTCTGTAACTCAGTAGGTAGATCTTGGTCCTCTGTAACTCAGTAGGTAGATCATGGATCTTGGTCCTCTGTAACTCAGTAGGTAGATCTGGATCTTGGTCCTCTGTAACTCAGTAGGTAGATCTTGGATCTTGGTCCTCTGTAACTCAGTAGGTAGATCTGGATCTTGGTCCTCTGTAACTCAGTAGGTAGATCATGGATCTTGGTCCTCTGTAACTCAGTAGGTAGATCAGATCTTGGTCCTCTGTAACTCAGTAGGTAGATCTTGGTCCTCTGTAACTCAGTAGGTAGATCTTGGATCTTGGTCCTCTGTAACTCAGTAGGTAGATCTTCTTGGTCCTCTGTAACTCAGTAGGTAGATCATGGATCTTGGTCCTCTGTAACTCAGTAGGTAGATCTTGGATCTTGGTCCTCTGTAACTCAGTAGGTAGATCATGGATCTTGGTCCTCTGTAACTCAGTAGGTAGATCTTCTTGGTCCTCTGTAACTCAGTAGGTAGATCTTGGTCCTCTGTAACTCAGTAGGTAGATCTTGGTCCTCTGTAACTCAGTAGGTAGATCTTGGTCCTCTGTAACTCAGTAGGTAGATCTTGGTCCTCTGTAACTCAGTAGGTAGATCTTGGATCTTGGTCCTCTGTAACTCAGTAGGTAGATCATGGATCTTGGTCCTCTGTAACTCAGTAGGTAGATCTTGGTCCTCTGTAACTCAGTAGGTAGATCTTGGATCTTGGTCCTCTGTAACTCAGTAGGTAGATCATGGATCTTGGTCCTCTGTAACTCAGTAGGTAGATCATGGATCTTGGTCCTCTGTAACTCAGTAGGTAGATCTTGGTCCTCTGTAACTCAGTAGGTAGATCTTGGTCCTCTGTAACTCAGTAGGTAGATCTTGGTCCTCTGTAACTCAGTAGGTAGATCTTGGTCCTCTGTAACTCAGTAGGTAGATCTTGGATCTTGGTCCTCTGTAACTCAGTAGGTAGATCATGGATCTTGGTCCTCTGTAACTCAGTAGGTAGATCATGGATCTTGGTCCTCTGTAACTCAGTAGGTAGATCTTGGTCCTCTGTAACTCAGTAGGTAGATCTTGGATCTTGGTCCTCTGTAACTCAGTAGGTAGATCATGGATCTTGGTCCTCTGTAACTCAGTAGGTAGATCATGGATCTTGGTCCTCTGTAACTCAGTAGGTAGATCTTGGTCCTCTGTAACTCAGTAGGTAGATCATGGATCTTGGTCCTCTGTAACTCAGTAGGTAGATCTTGGTCCTCTGTAACTCAGTAGGTAGATCTTGGTCCTCTGTAACTCAGTAGGTAGATCATGGATCTTGGTCCTCTGTAACTCAGTAGGTAGATCATGGATCTTGGTCCTCTGTAACTCAGTAGGTAGATCATGGATCTTGGTCCTCTGTAACTCAGTAGGTAGATCTTGATCTTGGTCCTCTGTAACTCAGTAGGTAGATCATGGATCTCAGTGGTCCTCTGTAACTCAGTAGGTAGATCTTGGTCCTCTGTAACTCAGTAGGTAGATCATGGATCTTGGTCCTCTGTAACTCAGTAGGTCAGATCTTGGTCCTCTGTAACTCAGTAGGTAGATCTTGGTCCTCTGTAACTCAGTAGGTAGATCTTGGTCCTCTGTAACTCAGTAGGTAGATCTGGATCTTGGTCCTCTGTAACTCAGTAGGTAGATCATGGATCTTGGTCCTCTGTAACTCAGTAGGTAGATCTTGGTCCTCTGTAACTCAGTAGGTAGATCTTGGTCTCTGTAACTCAGTAGGTAGATCTTGGATCTTGGTCCTCTGTAACTCAGTAGGTAGATCATGGATCTTGGTCCTCTGTAACTCAGTAGGTAGATCTTGGTCCTCTGTAACTCAGTAGGTAGATCTTCTTGGTCCTCTGTAACTCAGTAGGTAGATCTTGGTCCTCTGTAACTCAGTAGGTAGATCTCTGGTCCTCTGTAACTCAGTAGGTAGATCTGGATCTTGGTCCTCTGTAACTCAGTAGGTAGATCTTGGTCCTCTGTAACTCAGTAGGTAGATCTCTTGGTCCTCTGTAACTCAGTAGGTAGATCATGGATCTTGGTCCTCTGTAACTCAGTAGGTAGATCATGGATCTTGGTCCTCTGTAACTCAGTAGGTAGATCTGGATCTTGGTCCTCTGTAACTCAGTAGGTAGATCTTCTTGGTCCTCTGTAACTCAGTAGGTAGATCTTGGTCCTCTGTAACTCAGTAGGTAGATCTTCTTGGTCCTCTGTAACTCAGTAGGTAGATCTTGGTCTCTGGTCCTCTGTAACTCAGTAGGTAGATCATGGATCTTGGTCCTCTGTAACTCAGTAGGTAGATCTTGGTCCTCTGTAACTCAGTAGGTAGATCATGGATCTTGGTCCTCTGTAACTCAGTAGGTAGATCATGGATCTTGGTCCTCTGTAACTCAGTAGGTAGATCTTCTTGGTCCTCTGTAACTCAGTAGGTAGATCTTCTTGGTCCTCTGTAACTCAGTAGGTAGATCTTGGTCCTCTGTAACTCAGTAGGTAGATCATGGATCTTGGTCCTCTGTAACTCAGTAGGTAGATCAGATCTTGGTCCTCTGTAACTCAGTAGGTAGATCTTGGATCTTGGTCCTCTGTAACTCAGTAGGTAGATCTTGGTCCTCTGTAACTCAGTAGGTAGATCTTGGTCCTCTGTAACTCAGTAGGTAGATCTTGGTCCTCTGTAACTCAGTAGGTAGATCTTCTTGGTCCTCTGTAACTCAGTAGGTAGATCATGGAACTCAGTAGGTAGATCTGGTCCTCTGTAACTCAGTAGGTAGATCTTGGTCCTCTGTAACTCAGTAGGTAGATCTGGATCTTGGTCCTCTGTAACTCAGTAGGTAGATCTTGGATCTTGGTCCTCTGTAACTCAGTAGGTAGATCTTGGATCTTGGTCCTCTGTAACTCAGTAGGTAGATCTTGGTCCTCTGTAACTCAGTAGGTAGATCATGGATCTTGGTCCTCTGTAACTCAGTAGGTAGATCTTGGTCCTCTGTAACTCAGTAGGTAGATCTTAGATCTTGGTCCTCTGTAACT
The DNA here is from genome assembly GCF_034236695.1 of Oncorhynchus nerka. Classification (NCBI taxonomy): domain Eukaryota; kingdom Metazoa; phylum Chordata; class Actinopteri; order Salmoniformes; family Salmonidae; genus Oncorhynchus; species Oncorhynchus nerka. Next base: position 1,887,622 of record NC_088401.1, on the reverse strand, counting down.
CAGTAGGTAGATCTTGGTCCTCTGTAACTCAGTAGGTAGATCTTGGTCCTCTGTAACTCAGTAGGTAGATCTTGGTCCTCTGTAACTCAGTAGGTAGATCATGGATCTTGGTCCTCTGTAACTCAGTAGGTAGATCATAGATCTTGGTCCTCTGTAACTCAGTAGGTAGATCCTCTGTAACTGGGTAGATCTTGGTCCTCTGTAACTCAGTAGGTAGATCTTGGTCCTCTGTAACTCAGTAGGTAGATCTTGGTCCTCTGTAACTCAGTAGGTAGATCATGGATCTTGGTCCTCTGTAACTCAGTAGGTAGATCATGGATCTTGGTCCTCTGTAACTCAGTAGGTAGATCTTGGAACTCAGTTGATCATGGATCTTGGTCCTCTGTAACTCAGTAGGTAGATCATGGATCTTGGTCCTCTGTAACTCAGTAGGTAGATCATGGATCTTGGTCCTCTGTAACTCAGTAGGTAGATCTTGGTCCTCTGTAACTCAGTAGGTAGATCTTGGTCCTCTGTAACTCAGTAGGTAGATCTTGGTCCTCTGTAACTCAGTAGGTAGATCTTGGTCCTCTGTAACTCAGTAGGTAGATCAGGATCTTGGTCCTCTGTAACTCAGTAGGTAGATCTTGGATCTTGGTCCTCTGTAACTCAGTAGGTAGATCTTGGTCCTCTGTAACTCAGTAGGTAGATCTTGGATCTTGATCTTCTTGGTCCTCTGTAACTCAGTAGGTAGATCAGGATCTTGGTCCTCTGTAACTCAGTAGGTAGATCTTCTTGGTCCTCTGTGTAACTCAGTAGGTAGATCTTGGTCCTCTGTAACTCAGTAGGTAGATCATGGATCTTGGTCCTCTGTAACTCAGTAGGTAGATCTTGGTCCTCTGTAACTCAGTAGGTAGATCTTCTTGGTCCTCTGTAACTCAGTAGGTAGATCATGGATCTTGGTCCTCTGTAACTCAGTAGGTAGATCATGGATCTTGGTCCTCTGTAACTCAGTAGGTAGATCTTCTTGGTCCTCTGTAACTCAGTAGGTAGATCATGGATCTTGGTCCTCTGTAACTCAGTAGGTAGATCATGGATCTTGGTCCTCTGTAACTCAGTAGGTAGATCTTGGATCTTGGTCCTCTGTAACTCAGTAGGTAGATCTTGGTCCTCTGTAACTCAGTAGGTAGATCTTGGTCCTCTGTAACTCAGTAGGTAGATCTTGGATCTTGGTCCTCTGTAACTCAGTAGGTAGATCTTGGTCCTCTGTAACTCAGTAGGTAGATCATGATCTTGGTCCTCTGTAACTCAGTAGGTAGATCTTGGTCCTCTGTAACTCAGTAGGTAGATCTTGGTCCTCTGTAACTCAGTAGGTAGATCTTCTTGGTCCTCTGTAACTCAGTAGGTAGATCTTGGTCCTCTGTAACTCAGTAGGTAGATCTTGGTCTTGGTCCTCTGTAACTCAGTAGGTAGATCATGGATCTTGGTCCTCTGTAACTCAGTAGGTAGATCATGGATCTTGGTCCTCTGTAACTCAGTAGGTAGATCTCTTGGTCCTCTGTAACTCAGTAGGTAGGGTCCTCTGTAACTCAGTAGGTCTTGGTCCTCTGTAACTCAGTAGGTAGATCAGTAGGATCTTGGTCCTCTGTAACTCAGTAGGTAGATCTTGGTCCTCTGTAACTCAGTAGGTAGATCTTGGTCCTCTGTAACTCAGTAGGTAGATCTTGGATCTTGGTCCTCTGTAACTCAGTAGGTAGATCTTGGATCTTGGTCCTCTGTAACTCAGTAGGTAGATCATGGATCTTGGTCCTCTGTAACTCAGTAGGTAGATCTTGGTCCTCTGTAACTCAGTAGGTAGATCTTGGATCTTGGTCCTCTGTAACTCAGTAGGTAGATCATGGATCTTGGTCCTCTGTAACTCAGTAGGTAGATCATGGATCTTGGTCCTCTGTAACTCAGTAGGTAGATCTTGGTCCTCTGTAACTCAGTAGGTAGATCTTGGTCCTCTGTAACTCAGTAGGTAGATCTTGGTCCTCTGTAACTCAGTAGGTAGATCTTGGATCTTGGTCCTCTGTAACTCAGTAGGTAGATCTTCTTGGTCCTCTGTAACTCAGTAGGTAGATCTTGGATCTTGGTCCTCTGTAACTCAGTAGGTAGATCTTGGTCCTCTGTAACTCAGGAGATCTTGGTCCTCTGTAACTCAGTAGGTAGATCATGGATCTTGGTCCTCTGTAACTCAGTAGGTAGATCTTGGTCCTCTGTAACTCAGTAGGTAGATCTTCTTGGTCCTCTGTAACTCAGTAGGTAGATCATGGATCTTGGTCCTCTGTAACTCAGTAGGTAGATCTTGGTCTTGGTCTGTAGATCATGGATCTTGGTCCTCTGTAACTCAGTAGGTAGATCTTGGTCCTCTGTAACTCAGTAGGTAGATCTTGGATCTTGGTCCTCTGTAACTCAGTAGGTAGATCATGGATCTTGGTCCTCTGTAACTCAGTAGGTAGATCTTCTTGGTCCTCTGTAACTCAGTAGGTAGATCTTGGTCCTCTGTAACTCAGTAGGTAGATCTTGGTCCTCTGTAACTCAGTAGGTAGATCATGGTCCTCTGTAACTCAGTAGGTAGATCTGGATCTTGGTCCTCTGTAACTCAGTAGGTAGATCTTGGTCCTCTGTAACTCAGTAGGTAGATCATAGATCTTGGTCCTCTGTAACTCAGTAGGTAGATCTTAGATCTTGGTCCTCTGTAACTCAGTAGGTAGATCATGGATCTTGGTCCTCTGTAACTCAGTAGGTAGATCTTGGTCCTCTGTAACTCAGTAGGTAGATCTTGGTCCTCTGTAACTCAGTAGGTAGATCATGGATCTTGGTCCTCTGTAACTCAGTAGGTAGATCTTGGTCCTCTGTAACTCAGTAGGTAGATCATGGATCTTGGTCCTCTGTAACTCAGTAGGTAGATCAGTAGGTAGATCTTGGTCCTCTGTAACTCAGTAGGTAGATCTTCTTGGTCCTCTGTAACTCAGTAGGTAGATCTGGATCTTGGTCCTCTGTAACTCAGTAGGTAGATCATGGATCTTGGTCCTCTGTAACTCAGTAGGTAGATCTTCTTGGTCCTCTGTAACTCAGTAGGTAGAGGATCTTGGTCCTCTGTAACTCAGTAGGTAGATCTTGGTCCTCTGTAACTCAGTAGGTAGATCATCTTGGTCCTCTGTAACTCAGTAGGTAGATCTTGGTCCTCTGTAACTCAGTAGGTAGATCATGGATCTTGGTCCTCTGTAACTCAGTAGGTAGATCTTGGTCCTCTGTAACTCAGTAGGTAGATCTTGGTCCTCTGTAACTCAGTAGGTAGATCTTGGTCCTCTGTAACTCAGTAGGTAGATCATGGATCTTGGTCCTCTGTAACTCAGTAGGTAGATCATGGATCTTGGTCCTCTGTAACTCAGTAGGTAGATCTTGGTCCTCTGTAACTCAGTAGGTAGATCTTGGTCCTCTGTAACTCAGTAGGTAGATCATGGATCTTGGTCCTCTGTAACTCAGTAGGTAGATCTTGGTCCTCTGTAACTCAGTAGGTAGATCTTGGTCCTCTGTAACTCAGTAGGTAGATCTGGATCTTGGTCCTCTGTAACTCAGTAGGTAGATCATGGATCTTGGTCCTCTGTAACTCAGTAGGTAGATCTTGGATCTCTGTAACTCAGTAGGTAGATCTCTGTAACTCAGTAGGTAGATCTTCTTGGTCCTCTGTAACTCAGTAGGTAGATCTTGGTCCTCTGTAACTCAGTAGGTAGATCTTGGTCCTCTGTAACTCAGTAGGTAGATCTTCTTGGTCCTCTGTAACTCCTCTGTAACTCAGTAGGTAGATCTTGGTCCTCTGTAACTCAGTAGGTAGATCTTGGTCCTCTGTAACTCAGTAGGTAGATCATGGATCTTGGTCCTCTGTAACTCAGTAGGTAGATCTTGGTCCTCTGTAACTCAGTAGGTAGATCATGGATCTTGGTCCTCTGTAACTCAGTAGGTAGATCATGGATCTTGGTCCTCTGTAACTCAGTAGGTAGATCATGGATCTTGGTCCTCTGTAACTCAGTAGGTAGATCTGGATCTTGGTCCTCTGTAACTCAGTAGGTAGATCTTGGTCCTCTGTAACTCAGTAGGTAGATCTTGGTCCTCTGTAACTCAGTAGGTAGATCTTGGTCCTCTGTAACTCAGTAGGTAGATCTTCTTGGTCCTCTGTAACTCAGTAGGTAGATCATGGTCTTGGTCTGTAACTCAGTAGGTAGATCTTGGTCCTCTGTAACTCAGTAGGTAGATCTCAGTAGGATCTTGGTCCTCTGTAACTCAGTAGGTAGATCATGGATCTTGGTCCTCTGTAACTCAGTAGGTAGATCATGGATCTTGGTCCTCTGTAACTCAGTAGGTAGATCATGGATCTTGGTCCTCTGTAACTCAGTAGGTAGATCATGGATCTTGGTCCTCTGTAACTCAGTAGGTAGATCTTGGTCCTCTGTAACTCAGTAGGTAGATCTTGGTCCTCTGTAACTCAGTAGGTAGATCTTGGTCCTCTGTAACTCAGTAGGTAGATCATGGATCTTGGTCCTCTGTAACTCAGTAGGTAGATCATGGATCTTGGTCCTCTGTAACTCAGTAGGTAGATCTTGGTCCTCTGTAACTCAGTAGGTAGATCTTGGATCTTGGTCCTCTGTAACTCAGTAGGTAGATCTTGGATCTTGGTCCTCTGTAACTCAGTAGGTAGATCATGGATCTTGGTCCTCTGTAACTCAGTAGGTAGATCTTCTTGGTCCTCTGTAACTCAGTAGGTAGATCTTCTTGGTCCTCTGTAACTCAGTAGGTAGATCTTCTTGGTCCTCTGTAACTCAGTAGGTAGATCTTGGTCCTCTGTAACTCAGTAGGTAGATCTTGGTCCTCTGTAACTCAGTAGGTAGATCATGGATCTTGGTCCTCTGTAACTCAGTAGGTAGATCATGGATCTTGGTCCTCTGTAACTCAGTAGGTAGATCATAGATCTTGGTCCTCTGTAACTCAGTAGGTAGATCTTAGATCTTGGTCCTCTGTAACTCAGTAGGTAGATCATGGATCTTGGTCCTCTGTAACTCAGTAGGTAGATCTTGGTCCTCTGTAACTCAGTAGGTAGATCTTCTTGGTCCTCTGTAACTCAGTAGGTAGATCTTGGTCTCAGTGGTCCTCTGTAACTCAGTAGGTAGATCTGGATCTTGGTCCTCTGTAACTCAGTAGGTAGATCTTGGTCCTCTGTAACTCAGTAGGTAGATCTTGGTGGATCTTGGTCCTCTGTAACTCAGTAGGTAGATCATGATCTTGGTCCTCTGTAACTCAGTAGGTAGATCTTGGATCTTGGTCCTCTGTAACTCAGTAGGTAGATCTTGGATCTTGGTCCTCTGTAACTCAGTAGGTAGATCATGGATCTTGGTCCTCTGTAACTCAGTAGGTAGATCTTCTTGGTCCTCTGTAACTCAGTAGGTAGATCTTGGTCCTCTGTAACTCAGTAGGTAGATCTTGGTCCTCTGTAACTCAGTAGGTAGATCAGGATCTTGGTCCTCTGTAACTCAGTAGGTAGATCATGGATCTTGGTCCTCTGTAACTCAGTAGGTAGATCTTCTTGGTCCTCTGTAACTCAGTAGGTAGATCATGGATCTTGGTCCTCTGTAACTCAGTAGGTAGATCATGATCTTGGTCCTCTGTAACTCAGTAGGTAGATCATGGATCTTGGTCCTCTGTAACTCAGTAGGTAGATCTTGGTCTTGGTCCTCTGTAACTCAGTAGGTAGATCATGGATCTTGGTCCTCTGTAACTCAGTAGGTAGATCATTCTTGGTCCTCTGTAACTCAGTAGGTAGATCAGTAGGTAGATCTGGTCCTCTGTAACTCAGTAGGTAGATCTTGGTCCTCTGTAACTCAGTAGGTAGATCTTGGATCTTGGTCCTCTGTAACTCAGTAGGTAGATCATGGATCTTGGTCCTCTGTAACTCAGTAGGTAGATCATGGATCTTGGTCCTCTGTAACTCAGTAGGTAGATCTTGGTCCTCTGTAACTCAGTAGGTAGATCTTCTTGGTCCTCTGTAACTCAGTAGGTAGATCTTCTTGGTCCTCTGTAACTCAGTAGGTAGATCTTGGATCTTGGTCCTCTGTAACTCAGTAGGTAGATCTGGTCCTCTGTAACTCAGTAGGTAGATCTTGGTCCTCTGTAACTCAGTAGGTAGATCTTGGTCCTCTGTATGGATCTTGGTCCTCTGTAACTCAGTAGGTAGATCATGGATCTTGGTCCTCTGTAACTCAGTAGGTAGATCATGGATCTTGGTCCTCTGTAACTCAGTAGGTAGATCATAGATCTTGGTCCTCTGTAACTCAGTAGGTAGATCTTGGATCTTGGTCCTCTGTAACTCAGTAGGTAGATCTTGGATCTTGGTCCTCTGTAACTCAGTAGGTAGATCTTGGTCCTCTGTAACTCAGTAGGTAGATCTTGGTCCTCTGTAACTCAGTAGGTAGATCTTGGTCCTCTGTAACTCAGTAGGTAGATCATGGATCTCTGTCCTCTGTAACTCAGTAGGTAGATCTTGGTCCTCTGTAACTCAGTAGGTAGATCTTGGATCTTGGTCCTCTGTAACTCAGTAGGTAGATCTTGGATCTTGGTCCTCTGTAACTCAGTAGGTAGATCTTGGTCCTCTGTAACTCAGTGGATCTTGGTCCTCTGTAACTCAGTAGGTAGATCTTGGTCCTCTGTAACTCAGTAGGTAGATCATGGATCTTGGTCCTCTGTAACTCAGTAGGTAGATCTTGGTCCTCTGTAACTCAGTAGGTAGATCTTGGTCCTCTGTAACTCAGTAGGTAGATCTTGGTCCTCTGTAACTGGATCTTGGTCCTCTGTAACTCAGTAGGTAGATCATGGATCTTGGTCCTCTGTAACTCAGTAGGTAGATCTTGGTCCTCTGTAACTCAGTAGGTAGATCTTGGATCTTGGTCCTCTGTAACTCAGTAGGTAGATCATGGATCTTGGTCCTCTGTAACTCAGTAGGTAGATCTTGGTCCTCTGTAACTCAGTAGGTAGATCTTGGTCCTCTGTAACTCAGTAGGTAGATCTTAGATCTTGGTCCTCTGTAACTCAGTAGGTAGATCATGGATCTTGGTCCTCTGTAACTCAGTAGGTAGATCTTGGTCCTCTGTAACTCAGTAGGTAGATCATGGATCTTGGTCCCCTGTAACTCAGTAGGTAGATCTTGGTCTTGGTCCTGTAACTCAGTAGGTAGATCATGGATCTTGGTCCTCTGTAACTCAGTAGGTAGATCTGGATCTTGGTCCTCTGTAACTCAGTAGGTAGATCATGGATCTTGGTCCTCTGTAACTCAGTAGGTAGATCTTGGTCCTCTGTAACTCAGTAGGTAGATCTTGGTCCTCTGTAACTCAGTAGGTAGATCATGGATCTTGGTCCTCTGTAACTCAGTAGGTAGATCTTGGTCCTCTGTAACTCAGTAGGTAGATCTTGGTCCTCTGTAACTCAGTAGGTAGATCTTGGTCCTCTGTAACTCAGTAGGTAGATCATGGATCTTGGTCCTCTGTAACTCAGTAGGTAGATCATGGATCTTGGTCCTCTGTAACTCAGTAGGTAGATCATGGATCTTGGTCCTCTGTAACTCAGTAGGTAGATCATGGATCTTGGTCCTCTGTAACTCAGTAGGTAGATCTTGGTCCTCTGTAACTCAGTAGGTAGATCTTGGTCCTCTGTAACTCAGTAGGTAGATCATGGATCTTGGTCCTCTGTAACTCAGTAGGTAGATCTTGGATCTTGGTCTCTGTAACTCAGTAGGTAGATCTTGGTCCTCTGTAACTCAGTAGGTAGATCTTGGTCCTCTGTAACTCAGTAGGTAGATCTTGGATCTTGGTCCTCTGTAACTCAGTAGGTAGACTCAGTAGGTCTTGGTCCTCTGTAACTCAGTAGGTAGATCTTGGATCTTGGTCCTCTGTAACTCAGTAGGTAGATCTTGGTCCTCTGTAACTCAGTAGGTAGATCTTGGATCTTGGTCCTCTGTAACTCAGTAGGTAGATCATGGATCTTGGTCCTCTGTAACTCAGTAGGTAGATCTTGGTCCTCTTGGTCCTCTGTAACTCAGTAGGTAGATCTTGGTCCTCTGTAACTCAGTAGGTAGATCATGGATCTTGGTCCTCTGTAACTCAGTAGGTAGATCTGGATCTTGGTCCTCTGTAACTCAGTAGGTAGATCATGGATCTTGGTCCTCTGTAACTCAGTAGGTAGATCAGGATCTTGGTCCTCTGTAACTCAGTAGGTAGATCATGGATCTTGGTCCTCTGTAACTCAGTAGGTAGATCTTGGTCCTCTGTAACTCAGTAGATCTTGTAGATCTTGGTCCTCTGTAACTCAGTAGGTAGATCATGATCTTGGTCCTCTGTAACTCAGTAGGTAGATCTTGGTCCTCTGTAACTCAGTAGGTAGATCTTGGTCCTCTGTAACTCAGTAGGTAGATCTTGGTCCTCTGTAACTCAGTAGGTAGATCATGGATCTTGGTCCTCTGTAACTCAGTAGGTAGATCTGGATCTTGGTCCTCTGTAACTCAGTAGGTAGATCTTGGTCCTCTGTAACTCAGTAGGTAGATCTTGGATCTTGGTCCTCTGTAACTCAGTAGGTAGATCTTGGATCCTCTGTAACTCAGTAGGTAGATCTTCTTGGTCCTCTGTAACTCAGTAGGTAGATCTTGGTCCTCTGTAACTCAGTAGGTAGATCTTGGTCCTCTGTAACTCAGTAGGTAGATCATGGATCTTGGTCCTCTGTAACTCAGTAGGTAGATCTTGGTCCTCTGTAACTCAGTAGGTAGATCATGGAACTCTTGGTCCTCTGTAACTCAGTAGGTAGATCTTGGTCCTCTGTAACTCAGTAGGTAGATCTTGGTCCTCTGTAACTCAGTAGGTAGATCTTGGTCCTCTGTAACTCAGTAGGTAGATCATGGATCTTGGTCCTCTGTAACTCAGTAGGTAGATCATGGATCTTGGTCCTCTGTAACTCAGTAGGTAGATCTTGGTCTTGGTCCTCTGTAACTCAGTAGGTAGATCTTGGATCTTGGTCCTCTGTAACTCAGTAGGTAGATCTTGGTCTTGGTCCTCTGTAACTCAGTAGGTAGATCTTGGTCCTCTGTAACTCAGTAGGTAGATCTTGGATCTTGGTCCTCTGTAACTCAGTAGGTAGATCTTGGTCCTCTGTAACTCAGTAGGTAGATCTTGGATCCTCTGTAACTCAGTAGGTAGATCTTGGTCCTCTGTAACTCAGTAGGATCAGATCTTGGTCCTCTGTAACTCAGTAGGTAGATCATGGATCTTGGTCCTCTGTAACTCAGTAGGTAGATCAGTAGGTAGATCTTGGTCCTCTGTAACTCAGTAGGTAGATCTTGGATCTTGGTCCTCTGTAACTCAGTAGGTAGATCTTGGTCCTCTGTAACTCAGTAGGTAGATCTTGGTCCTCTGTAACTCAGTAGGTAGATCTTGGTCCTCTGTAACTCAGTAGGTAGATCATGGATCTTGGTCCTCTGTAACTCAGTAGGTAGATCTTGGTCCTCTGTAACTCAGTAGGTAGATCTTGGTCCTCTGTAACTCAGTAGGTAGATCTTGGATCTTGGTCCTCTGTAACTCAGTAGGTAGATCATGGATCTTGGTCCTCTGTAACTCAGTAGGTAGATCATGGATCTTGGTCCTCTGTAACTCAGTAGGTAGATCATGGATCTTGGTCCTCTGTAACTCAGTAGGTAGATCTTGGATCTTGTCCTCTGTAACTCAGTAGGTAGATCTTGGTAGGTCTTGGTCCTCTGTAACTCAGTAGGTAGATCTTGGTCCTCTGTAACTCAGTAGGTAGATCATGGATCTTGGTCCTCTGTAACTCAGTAGGTAGATCTTGGTCCTCTGTAACTCAGTAGGTAGATCATGGATCTTGGTCCTCTGTAACTCAGTAGGTAGATCATGGATCTTGGTCCTCTGTAACTCAGTAGGTAGATCTTGGTCCTCTGTAACTTTGGTCCTCTGTAACTCAGTAGGTAGATCATGGTCCTCTGTAACTCAGTAGGTAGATCTTGGTCCTCTGTAACTCAGTAGGTAGATCTTGGTCCTCTGTAACTCAGTAGGTAGATCATGGATCTTGGTCCTCTGTAACTCAGTAGGTAGATCATGGATCTTGGTCCTCTGTAACTCAGTAGGTAGATCTTGGTCCTCTGTAACTCAGTAGGTAGATCATGGATCTTGGTCCTCTGTAACTCAGTAGGTAGATCTTAGATCTTGGTCCTCTGTAACTCAGTAGGTAGATCATGGATCTTGGTCCTCTGTAACTCAGTAGGTAGATCTTGGTAACTCAGTAGGTAGATCTTGGTCCTCTGTAACTCAGTAGGTAGATCATGGATCTTGGTCCTCTGTAACTCAGGTAGATCAGGATCTTGGTCCTCTGTAACTCAGTAGGTAGATCTTGGTCCTCTGTAACTCAGTAGGTAGATCATGGATCTTGGTCCTCTGTAACTCAGTAGGTAGATCTGGATCTTGGTCCTCTGTAACTCAGTAGGTAGATCTTGGTCCTCTGTAACTCAGTAGGTAGATCTTGGATCTTGGTCCTCTGTAACTCAGTAGGTAGATCATGGATCTTGGTCCTCTGTAACTCAGTAGGTAGATCTTGGTCCTCTGTAACTCAGTAGGTAGATCTTGGATCTTGGTCCTCTGTAACTCAGTAGGTAGATCTTGGATCTTGGTCCTCTGTAACTCAGTAGGTAGATCTTGGTCCTCTGTAACTCAGTAGGTAGATCTTGGTCCTCTGTAACTCAGTAGGTAGATCTTGGTCCTCTGTAACTCAGTAGGTAGATCATGGATCTTGGTCCTCTGTAACTCAGTAGGTAGATCTTCCTCTGGTCCCTCTGTAACTCAGTAGGTAGATCTTGGTCCTCTGTAACTCAGTAGGTAGATCATGGATCTTGGTCCTCTGTAACTCAGTAGGTAGATCTTGGTCCTCTGTAACTCAGTAGGTAGATCATGGATCTTGGTCCTCTGTAACTCAGTAGGTAGATCATGGATCTTGGTCCTCTGTAACTCAGTAGGTAGATCATGGATCTTGGTCCTCTGTAACTCAGTAGGTAGATCTTGGATCTTGGTCCTCTGTAACTCAGTAGGTAGATCATGGATCTTGGTCCTCTGTAACTCAGTAGGTAGATCATGGATCTTGGTCCTCTGTAACTCAGTAGGTAGATCTTCTTGGTCCTCTGTAACTCAGTAGGTAGATCTTGGTCCTCTGTAACTCAGTAGGTAGATCTCTGGTCCTCTGTAACTCAGTAGGTAGATCATGGATCTTGGTCCTCTGTAACTCAGATCTTGGTCCTCTGTAACTCAGTAGGTAGATCTTGGATCTTGGTCCTCTGTAACTCAGTAGGTAGATCTTGGTCCTCTGTAACTCAGTAGGTAGATCTTGGATCTTGGTCCTCTGTAACTCAGTAGGTAGATCATGGATCTTGGTCCTCTGTAACTCAGTAGGTAGATCTTGGTCCTCTGTAACTCAGTAGGTAGATCTTGGTCCTCTGTAACTCAGTAGGTAGATCATGGATCTTGGTCCTCTGTAACTCAGTAGGTAGATCTTGGTCCTCTGTAACTCAGTAGGTAGATCTTGGTCCTCTGTAACTCAGTAGGTAGATCTTGGTCCTCTGTAACTCAGTAGGTAGATCTGGATCTGGTCCTCTGTAACTCAGTAGGTAGATCTTCTTGGTCCTCTGTAACTCAGTAGGTAGATCTTGGTCCTCTGTAACTCAGTAGGTAGATCATGGATCTCTGTCCTCTGTAACTCAGTAGGTAGATCTTGGTCCTCTGTAACTCAGTAGGTAGATCTTGGATCTTGGTCCTCTGTAACTCAGTAGGTAGATCTTGGATCTTGGTCCTCTGTAACTCAGTAGGTAGATCTTGGTCCTCTGTAACTCAGTAGGTAGATCTTGGTCCTCTGTAACTCAGTAGGTAGATCATGGATCTTGGTCCTCTGTAACTCAGTAGGTAGATCTTGGTCCTCTGTAACTCAGTAGGTAGATCTTGGATCTTGGTCCTCTGTAACTCAGTAGGTAGATCTTGGTCCTCTGTAACTCAGTAGGTAGATCATGGATCTTGGTCCTCTGTAACTCAGTAGGTAGATCTTCTTGGTCCTCTGTAACTCAGTAGGTAGATCATGGATCTTGGTCCTCTGTAACTCAGTAGGTAGATCATGGATCTTGGTCCTCTGTAACTCAGTAGGTAGATCTTGGATCTTAGGTCCTCTGTAACTCAGTAGGTAGATCTTGGTCCTCTGTAACTCAGTAGGTAGATCATGATCTTGGTCCTCTGTAACTCAGTAGGTAGATCATGGATCTTGGTCCTCTGTAACTCAGTAGGTAGATCAGTAGGTAGATCTTGGTCCTCTGTAACTCAGTAGGTAGATCTTGGTCCTGGTCTCTGTAACTCAGTAGGTAGATCTTGGTCCTCTGTAACTCAGTAGGTAGATCTTGGTCCTCTGTAACTCAGTAGGTAGATCATGGATCTTGGTCCTCTGTAACTCAGTAGGTAGATCATGGATCTTGGTCCTCTGTAACTCAGTAGGTAGATCTTGGTCCTCTGTAACTCAGTAGGTAGATCTTGGTCCTCTGTAACTCAGTAGGTAGATCTGGATCTTGGTCCTCTGTAACTCAGTAGGTAGATCATGGATCTTGGTCCTCTGTAACTCAGTAGGTAGATCATGGATCTTGGTCCTCTGTAACTCAGTAGGTAGATCTTGGATCTTGGTCCTCTGTAACTCAGTAGGTAGATCATGGATCTTGGTCCTCTGTAACTCAGTAGGTAGATCTTGGATCTTGGTCCTCTGTAACTCAGTAGGTAGATCTTGGTCCTCTGTAACTCAGTAGGTAGATCTTGGTCCTCTGTAACTCAGTAGGTAGATCTTGGATCTTGGTCCTCTGTAACTCAGTAGGTAGATCTTGGTCCTCTGTAACTCAGTAGGTAGATAGATCTTGGTCCTCTGTAACTCAGTAGGTAGATCTTGGTATCTTGGTCCTCTGTATCTTGGTCCTCTGTAACTCAGTAGGTAGATCTTGGATCTTGGTCCTCTGTAACTCAGTAGGTAGATCTTGGTCCTCTGTAACTCAGTAGGTAGATCTCTGGTCCTCTGTAACTCAGTAGGTAGATCATGGATCTTGGTCCTCTGTAACTCAGTAGGTAGATCTTCTTGGTCCTCTGTAACTCAGTAGGTAGATCAGGATCTTGGTCCTCTGTAACTCAGTAGGTAGATCTTGGTCCTCTGTAACTCAGTAGGTAGATCATGGATCTTGGTCCTCTGTAACTCAGTAGGTAGATCATGGATCTTGGTCCTCTGTAACTCAGTAGGTAGATCTTGGTCCTCTGTAACTCAGTAGGTAGATCTTGGTCCTCTGTAACTCAGTAGGTAGATCTTGGTCCTCTGTAACTCAGTAGGTAGATCTTGGTCCTCTGTAACTCAGTAGGTAGATCTTGGTCCTCTGTAACTCAGTAGGTAGATAGATCTTGGTCCTCTGTAACTCAGTAGGTAGATCATGGATCTTGGTCCTCTGTAACTCAGTAGGTAGATCTTGGTCCTCTGTAACTCAGTAGGTAGATCCTCTGGATCTTGGTCCTCTGTAACTCAGTAGGTAGATCTTGGTCCTCTGTAACTCAGTAGGTAGATCATGGATCTTGGTCCTCTGTAACTCAGTAGGTAGATCTTGGTCCTCTGTAACTCAGTAGGTAGATCTTGGTCCTCTGTAACTCAGTAGGTAGATCTTGGATCCTCTGGTAACTGTAACTCAGTAGGTAGATCATGGATCTTGGTCCTCTGTAACTCAGTAGGTAGATCATGGATCTTGGTCCTCTGTAACTCAGTAGGTAGATCTTGGTCCTCTGTAACTCAGTAGGTAGATCATGGATCTTGGTCCTCTGTAACTCAGTAGGTAGATCTTAGATCTTGGTCCTCTGTAACTCAGTAGGTAGATCATGGATCTTGGTCCTCTGTAACTCAGTAGGTAGATCTTGGTCCTCTGTAACTCAGTAGGTAGATCTTGGTCCTCTGTAACTCAGTAGGTAGATCTTGGTCCTCTGTAACTCAGTAGGTAGATCTTGGTCCTCTGTAACTCAGTAGGTAGATCTTGGTCCTCTGTAACTCAGTAGGTAGATCTTGGTCCTCTGTAACTCAGTAGGTAGATCATGGTCCTCTGTAACTCAGTAGGTAGATCTTGGTCCTCTGTAACTCAGTAGGTAGATCTTGGTCCTCTGTAACTCAGTAGGTAGATCTTGGATCTTGGTCCTCTGTAACTCAGTAGGTAGAACTCAGTAGGTAGGATCTTGGTCCTCTGTAACTCAGTAGGTAGATCATGGATCTTGGTCCTCTGTAACTCAGTAGGATAGATCTTGGTCCTCTGTAACTCAGTAGGTAGATCTTGGTCCTCTGTAACTCAGTAGGTAGATCTTGGTCCTCTGTAACTCAGTAGGTAGATCTTGGTCCTCTGTAACTCAGTAGGTAGATCTTGGTCCTCTGTAACTCAGTAGGTAGATCATGGATCTTGGTCCTCTGTAACTCAGTAGGTAGATCTTGGTCCTCTGTAACTCAGTAGGTAGATCTTGGATCTTGGTCCTCTGTAACTCAGTAGGTAGATCATGGATCTTGGTCCTCTGTAACTCAGTAGGTAGATCATGGTCCTCTGTAACTCAGTAGGTAGATCTTGGTCCCCTGTAACTCAGTAGGTAGATCTTGGATCTTGGTCCTCTGTAACTCAGTAGGTAGATCTTCTTGGTCCTCTGTAACTCAGTAGGTAGATCTTGGATCTTGGTCCTCTGTAACTCAGTAGGTAGATCTTCTTGGTCCTCTGTAACTCAGTAGGTAGATCATGGATCTTGGTCCTCTGTAACTCAGTAGGTAGATCATGGATCTTGGTCCTCTGTAACTCAGTAGGTAGATCTTAGATCTTGGTCCTCTGTAACTCAGTAGGTAGATCATGGATCTTGGTCCTCTGTAACTCAGTAGGTAGATCTTGGTCCTCTGTAACTCAGTAGGTAGATCATGGATCTTGGTCCTCTGTAACTCAGTAGGTAGATCATGGATCTTGGTCCTCTGTAACTCAGTAGGTAGATCTTGGTCCTCTGTAACTCAGTAGGTAGATCATGGATCTTGGTCCTCTGTAACTCAGTAGGTAGATCATGGATCTTGGTCCTCTGTAACTCAGTAGGTAGATCTTGGTCCTCTGTAACTCAGTAGGTAGATCTTGGTCCTCTGTAACTGGATCTTGGTCCTCTGTAACTCAGTAGGTAGATCTTGGTCCTCTGTAACTCAGTAGGTAGATCTTGGTCCTCTGTAACTCAGTAGGTAGGTAGATCAGGTAGATCTTGGTCCTCTGTAACTCAGTAGGATCTTGGTCCTCTGTAACTCAGTAGGTAGATCATGGATCTTGGTCCTCTGTAACTCAGTAGGTAGATCTTGGTCCTCTGTAACTCAGTAGGTAGATCATGGATCTTGGTCCTCTGTAACTCAGTAGGTAGATCTTGGTCCTCTGTAACTCAGTAGGTAGATCATGGATCTTGGTCCTCTGTAACTCAGTAGGTAGACTCAGTAGGTAGATCTTGGTCCTCTGTAACTCAGTAGGTAGATCTTGGTCCTCTGTAACTCAGTAGGTAGATCTTGGTCCTCTGTAACTCAGTAGGTAGATCTGGATCTTGGTCCTCTGTAACTCAGTAGGTAGATCTGGATCTTGGTCCTCTGTAACTCAGTAGGTAGATCATGGATCTTGGTCCTCTGTAACTCAGTAGGTAGATCTTGGATCTTGGTCCTCTGTAACTCAGTAGGTAGATCTCAGATAGATCTTGGTCCTCTGTAACTCAGTAGGTAGATCTTGGTCCTCTGTAACTCAGTAGGTAGATCTTGGTCCTCTGTAACTCAGTAGGTAGATCATGGATCTTGGTCCTCTGTAACTCAGTAGGTAGATCTTGGTCCTCTGTAACTCAGTAGGTAGATCTTGGTCCTCTGTAACTCAGTAGGTAGATCTGGATCTTGGTCCTCTGTAACTCAGTAGGTAGATCATGGATCTTGGTCCTCTGTAACTCAGTAGGTAGATCTGGATCTTGGTCCTCTGTAACTCAGTAGGTAGATCATGGATCTTGGTCCTCTGTAACTCAGTAGGTAGATCTTGGGTCCTCTGTAACTCAGTAGGTAGATCATGGATCTTGGTCCTCTGTAACTCAGTAGGTAGATCTTGGTCCTCTGTAACTCAGTAGGTAGATCTTGGATCTTGGTCTGTAACTCAGTAGGTAGATCATGGATCTTGGTCCTCTGTAACTCAGTAGGTAGATCATGGATCTTGGTCCTCTGTAACTCAGTAGGTAGATCTTGGTCCTCTGTAACTCAGTAGGTAGATCTTGGTCCTCTGTAACTCAGTAGGTAGATCATGGATCTTGGTCCTCTGTAACTCAGTAGGTAGATCATGGATCTTGGTCCTCTGTAACTCAGTAGGTAGATCTTCTTGGTCCTCTGTAACTCAGTAGGTAGATCTTCTTGGTCCTCTGTAACTCAGTAGGTAGATCTTGGTCCTCTGTAACTCAGTAGGTAGATCTTGGTCCTCTGTAACTCAGTAGGTATCTTGGTCCTCTGTAACTCAGTAGGTAGATCAACTCAGTAGGTCATGGATCTTGGTCCTCTGTAACTCAGTAGGTAGATCTTGGATCTTGGTCCTCTGTAACTCAGTAGGTAGATCTTGGATCTTGGTCCTCTGTAACTCAGTAGGTAGATCTTGGATCTTGGTCCTCTGTAACTCAGTAGGTAGATCTTGGATCTTGGTCCTCTGTAACTCAGTAGGTAGATCTTGGTCCTCTGTAACTCAGTAGGTAGATCTTGGTCCTCTGTAACTCAGTAGGTAGATCTTGGTCCTCTGTAACTCAGTAGGTAGATCTTGGTCCTCTGTAACTCAGTAGGTAGATCTTGGTCCTCTGTAACTCAGTAGGTAGATCTTCTTGGTCCTCTGTAACTCAGTAGGTAGATCTTGGATCTTGGTCCTCTGTAACTCAGTAGGATCATAGATCTTGGTCCTCTGTAACTCAGTAGGTAGATCTTGGATCTTGGTCCTCTGTAACTCAGTAGGTAGATCTTGGATCTTGGTCCTCTGTAACTCAGTAGGTAGATCTGGATCTTGGTCCTCTGTAACTCAGTAGGTAGATCATGGATCTTGGTCCTCTGTAACTCAGTAGGTAGATCTTGGTCCTCTGTAACTCAGTAGGTAGATCTTGGTCCTCTGTAACTCAGTAGGTAGATCTTGGTCCTCTGTAACTCAGTAGGTAGATCTTCTTGGTCCTCTGTAACTCAGTAGGTAGATCATGGATCTTGGTCCTCTGTAACTCAGTAGGTAGATCATGGATCTTGGTCCTCTGTAACTCAGTAGGTAGATCTTGGTCCTCTGTAACTCAGTAGGTAGATCTTGGATCTTGGTCCTCTGTAACTCAGTAGGTAGATCATGGATCTTGGTCCTCTGTAACTCAGTAGGTAGATCATGGATCTTGGTCCTCTGTAACTCAGTAGGTAGATCTTGGTCCTCTGTAACTCAGTAGGTAGATCATGGATCTTGGTCCTCTGTAACTCAGTAGGTAGATCTTGGTCCTCTGTAACTCAGTAGGTAGATCTTGGTCCTCTGTAACTCAGTAGGTAGATCTTGGTCCTCTGTAACTCAGTAGGTAGATCTTGGTCCTCTGTAACTCAGTAGGTAGATCATGGATCTTGGTCCTCTGTAACTCAGTAGGTAGATCATGGATCTTGGTCCTCTGTAACTCAGTAGGTAGATCATGGATCTTGGTCCTCTGTAACTCAGTAGGTAGATCTTAGATCTTGGTCCTCTGTAACTCAGTAGGTAGATCATGGATCTTGGTCCTCTGTAACTCAGTAGGTAGATCTTGGTCCTCTGTAACTCAGTAGGTAGATCTTGGTCCTCTGTAACTCAGTAGGTAGATCTTGGTCCTCTGTAACTCAGTAGGTAGATCATGGATCTTGGTCCTCTGTAACTCAGTAGGTAGATCATGGATCTTGGTCCTCTGTAACTCAGTAGGTAGATCTTGGTCCTCTGTAACTCAGTAGGTAGATCTTGGTCCTCTGTAACTCAGTAGGTAGATCTTGGTCCTCTGTAACTCAGTAGGTAGATCTTGGTCCTCTGTAACTCAGTAGGTAGATCTTGGTCCTCTGTAACTCAGTAGGTAGATCATGGATCTTGGTCCTCTGTAACTCAGTAGGTAGATCTTGGATCTTGGTCCTCTGTAACTCAGTAGGTAGATCATGGATCTTGGTCCTCTGTAACTCAGTAGGTAGATCTTGGTCCTCTGTAACTCAGTAGGTAGATCATGGATCTTGGTCCTCTGTAACTCAGTAGGTAGATCTTGGTCCTCTGTAACTCAGTAGGTAGATCTTGGATCTTGGTCCTCTGTAACTCAGTAGGTAGATCTTGGATCTTGGTCCTCTGTAACTCAGTAGGTAGATCTTGGATCTTGGTCCTCTGTAACTCAGTAGGTAGATCATCAGTAGATCTTGGTCCTCTGTAACTCAGTAGGTAGATCTTGGTCCTCTGTAACTCAGTAGGTAGATCTTGGTCCTCTGTAACTCAGTAGGTAGATCTTCTTGGTCCTCTGTAACTCAGTAGGTAGATCTGGATCTTGGTCCTCTGTAACTCAGTAGGTAGATCTTGGTCCTCTGTAACTCAGTAGGTAGATCTGGATCTTGGTCCTCTGTAACTCAGTAGGTAGATCATGGATCTTGGTCCTCTGTAACTCAGTAGGTAGATCATGGATCTTGGTCCTCTGTAACTCAGTAGGTAGATCTTGGATCTTGGTCCTCTGTAACTCAGTAGGTAGATCATGGATCTTGGTCCTCTGTAACTCAGTAGGTAGATCTTGGTCCTCTGTAACTCAGTAGGTAGATCTTGGTCCTCTGTAACTCAGTTGATCTTGGTCCTCTGTAACTCAGTAGGTAGATCTTGGTCCTCTGTAACTCAGTAGGTAGATCTTGGTCCTCTGTAACTCAGTAGGTAGATCTTGGTCCTCTGTAACTCAGTAGGTAGATCATGGATCTTGGTCCTCTGTAACTCAGTAGGTAGATCTTGGTCCTCTGTAACTCAGTAGGTAGATCATGGATCTTGGTCCTCTGTAACTCAGTAGGTAGATCTTAGATCTTGGTCCTCTGTAACTCAGTAGGTAGATCATGGATCTTGGTCCTCTGTAACTCAGTAGGTCCTGGTCTCTGTAACTCAGTAGGTAGATCTTGGTCCTCTGTAACTCAGTAGGTAGATCTTGGTCCTCTGTAACTCAGTAGGTAGATCATGGATCTTGGTCCTCTGTAACTCAGTAGGTAGATCTTGGTCCTCTGTAACTCAGTAGGTATCTTGGTCCTCTGTAACTCAGATCTTGGTCCTCTGTAACTCAGTAGGTAGATCTTGGATCTTGGTCCTCTGTAACTCAGTAGGTAGATCATGGTCCTCTGTAACTCAGTAGGTAGATCTTGGTCCTCTGTAACTCAGTAGGTAGATCTTCTTGGTCCTCTGTAACTCAGTAGGTAGATCTTCTTGGTCCTCTGTAACTCAGTAGGTAGATCATGGATCTTGGTCCTCTGTAACTCAGTAGGTAGATCTTGGTCCTCTGTAACTCAGTAGGTAGATCTTGGTCCTCTGTAACTCAGTAGGTAGATCTTGGTCCTCTGTAACTCAGTAGGTAGATCATGGATCTTGGTCCTCTGTAACTCAGTAGGTAGATCTTAGATCTTGGTCCTCTGTAACTCAGTAGGTAGATCATGGATCTTGGTCCTCTGTAACTCAGTAGGTAGATCTTCTTGGTCCTCTGTAACTCAGTAGGTAGATCTTGGATCTTGGTCCTCTGTAACTCAGTAGGTAGATCATGGATCTTGGTCCTCTGTAACTCAGTAGGTAGATCATGGATCTTGGTCCTCTGTAACTCAGTAGGTAGATCTTGGTCCTCTGTAACTCAGTAGGTAGATCTTGGTCCTCTGTAACTCAGTAGGTAGATCTTGGTCCTCTGTAACTCAGTAGGTAGATCTTGGTCCTCTGTAACTCAGTAGGTAGATCTTGGTCCTCTGTAACTCAGTAGGTAGATCATGGATCTTGGTCCTCTGTAACTCAGTAGGTAGATCTTGGTCCTCTGTAACTCAGTAGGTAGATCATGGATCTTGGTCCTCTGTAACTCAGTAGGTAGATCTTAGATTTTGGTCCTCTGTAACTCAGTAGGTAGATCATGGATCTTGGTCCTCTGTAACTCAGTAGGTAGATCTTGGTCCTCTGTAACTCAGTAGGTAGATCTTGGTCCTCTGTAACTCAGTAGGTAGATCTTGGTCCTCTGTAACTCAGTAGGTAGATCTTCTTGGTCCTCTGTAACTCAGTAGGTAGATCTGGATCTTGGTCCTCTGTAACTCAGTAGGTAGATCTTCTTGGTCCTCTGTAACTCAGTAGGTAGATCTTAGATCTTGGTCCTCTGTAACTCAGTAGGTAGATCATGGATCTTGGTCCTCTGTAACTCAGTAGGTAGATCTTGGTCCTCTGTAACTCAGTAGGTAGATCTTGGTCCTCTGTAACTCAGTAGGTAGATCTTGGTCCTCTGTAACTCAGTAGGTAGATCATGGATCTTGGTCCTCTGTAACTCAGTAGGTAGATCTTGGTCCTCTGTAACTCAGTAGGTAGATCTTGGTCCTCTGTAACTCAGTAGGTAGATCATGGATCTTGGTCCTCTGTAACTC
The DNA here is from genome assembly GCF_034236695.1 of Oncorhynchus nerka. Classification (NCBI taxonomy): domain Eukaryota; kingdom Metazoa; phylum Chordata; class Actinopteri; order Salmoniformes; family Salmonidae; genus Oncorhynchus; species Oncorhynchus nerka. The sequence continues at coordinate 1,866,865 of NC_088401.1, read as the reverse complement.
AGTAGGTAGATCATGGATCTTGGTCCTCTGTAACTCAGTAGGTAGATCTTGGTCCTCTGTAACTCAGTAGGTAGATCTTGGTCCTCTGTAACTCAGTAGGTAGATCTTGGTCTTGGTCTCTGTAACTCAGGTAGGTAGATCTTGGTCCTCTGTAACTCAGTAGGTAGATCTTGGTCCTCTGTAACTCAGTAGGTAGATCTTGGTCCTCTGTAACTCAGTAGGTAGATCTTGGATCTTGGTCCTCTGTAACTCAGTAGGTAGATCATGGATCTTGGTCCTCTGTAACTCAGTAGGTAGATCTTGGTCCTCTGTAACTCAGTAGGTAGATCTTGGTCCTCTGTAACTCAGTAGGTAGATCTTGGTCCTCTGTAACTCAGTAGGTAGATCTTGGTCCTCTGTAACTCAGTAGGTAGATCATGGATCTTGGTCCTCTGTAACTCAGTAGGTAGATCATGGATCTTGGTCCTCTGTAACTCAGTAGGTAGATCTTGGTCCTCTGTAACTCAGTAGGTAGATCTTGGATCTTGGTCCTCTGTAACTCAGTAGGTAGATCTTGGTCCTCTGTAACTCAGTAGGTAGATCTTGGTCCTCTGTAACTCAGTAGGTAGATCTTGGTCCTCTGTAACTCAGTAGGTAGATCTTGGTCCTCTGTAACTCAGTAGGTAGATCTTGGTCCTCTGTAACTCAGTAGGTAGATCTTGGTCCTCTGTAACTCAGTAGGTAGATCTTGGTCCTCTGTAACTCAGTAGGTAGATCTTCTTGGTCCTCTGTAACTCAGTAGGTAGATCATGGATCTTGGTCCTCTGTAACTCAGTAGGTAGATCATGGATCTTGGTCCTCTGTAACTCAGTAGGTAGATCATGGATCTTGGTCCTCTGTAACTCAGTAGGTAGATCTTGGTCCTCTGTAACTCAGTAGGTAGATCTTGGTCCTCTGTAACTCAGTAGGTAGATCTTGGTCCTCTGTAACTCAGTAGGTAGATCTTGGTCCTCTGTAACTCAGTAGGTAGATCATGGATCTTGGTCCTCTGTAACTCAGTAGGTAGATCATGGATCTTGGTCCTCTGTAACTCAGTAGGTAGATCATGGATCTTGGTCCTCTGTAACTCAGTAGGTAGATCTTGGTCCTCTGTAACTCAGTAGGTAGATCTTGGTCCTCTGTAACTCAGTAGGTAGATCTTGGTCCTCTGTAACTCAGTAGGTAGATCATGGTCCTCTGTAACTCAGTAGGTAGATCTTGGTCCTCTGTAACTCAGTAGGTAGATCTTGGTCCTCTGTAACTCAGTAGGTAGATCTTGGTCCTCTGTAACTCAGTAGGTAGATCATGGATCTTGGTCCTCTGTAACTCAGTAGGTAGATCTTGGTCCTCTGTAACTCAGTAGGTAGATCTTGGTCCTCTGTAACTCAGTAGGTAGATCTTGGATCTTGGTCCTCTGTAACTCAGTAGGTAGATCATGGATCTTGGTCCTCTGTAACTCAGTAGGTAGATCATGGATCTTGGTCCTCTGTAACTCAGTAGGTAGATCATGGATCTTGGTCCTCTGTAACTCAGTAGGTAGATCTTGGTCCTCTGTAACTCAGTAGGTAGATCTTGGTCCTCTGTAACTCAGTAGGTAGATCATGGATCTTGGTCCTCTGTAACTCAGTAGGTAGATCTTGGTCCTCTGTAACTCAGTAGGTAGATCATGGATCTTGGTCCTCTGTAACTCAGTAGGTAGATCTTGGTCCTCTGTAACTCAGTAGGTAGATCATGGATCTTGGTCCTCTGTAACTCAGTAGGTAGATCATGGATCTTGGTCCTCTGTAACTCAGTAGGTAGATCTTGGTCCTCTGTAACTCAGTAGGTAGATCATGGATCTTGGTCCTCTGTAACTCAGTAGGTAGATCATGGATCTTGGTCCTCTGTAACTCAGTAGGTAGATCATGGATCTTGGTCCTCTGTAACTCAGTAGGTAGATCTTGGTCCTCTGTAACTCAGTAGGTAGATCTTGGTCTCTGTAACTCAGTAGGTAGATCTTGGTCCTCTGTAACTCAGTAGGTAGATCTTGGTCCTCTGTAACTCAGTAGGTAGATCATGGATCTTGGTCCTCTGTAACTCAGTAGGTAGATCTTGGTCCTCTGTAACTCAGTAGGTAGATCATGGATCTTGGTCCTCTGTAACTCAGTAGGTAGATCTTGGTCCTCTGTAACTCAGTAGGTAGATCATGGATCTTGGTCCTCTGTAACTCAGTAGGTAGATCTTGGTCCTCTGTAACTCAGTAGGTAGATCATGGATCTTGGTCCTCTGTAACTCAGTAGGTAGATCTTGGTCCTCTGTAACTCAGTAGGTAGATCTTGGTCCTCTGTAACTCAGTAGGTAGATCTTGGTCCTCTGTAACTCAGTAGGTAGATCATGGATCTTGGTCCTCTGTAACTCAGTAGGTAGATCATGGATCTTGGTCCTCTGTAACTCAGTAGGTAGATCTTGGTCCTCTGTAACTCAGTAGGTAGATCTTGGTCCTCTGTAACTCAGTAGGTAGATCATGGATCTTGGTCCTCTGTAACTCAGTAGGTAGATCATGGATCTTGGTCCTCTGTAACTCAGTAGGTAGATCATGGATCTTGGTCCTCTGTAACTCAGTAGGTAGATCTTGGTCCTCTGTAACTCAGTAGGTAGATCTTGGTCCTCTGTAACTCAGTAGGTAGATCTTGGTCCTCTGTAACTCAGTAGGTAGATCTTGGTCCTCTGTAACTCAGTAGGTAGATCTTAGATCTTGGTCCTCTGTAACTCAGTAGGTAGATCATGGATCTTGGTCCTCTGTAACTCAGTAGGTAGATCTTAGATCTTGGTCCTCTGTAACTCAGTAGGTAGATCTTAGATCTTGGTCCTCTGTAACTCAGTAGGTAGATCATGGATCTTGGTCCTCTGTAACTCAGTAGGTAGATCTTGGTCCTCTGTAACTCAGTAGGTAGATCTTGGTCCTCTGTAACTCAGTAGGTAGATCTTGGATCTTGGTCCTCTGTAACTCAGTAGGTAGATCATGGATCTTGGTCCTCTGTAACTCAGTAGGTAGATCTTGGTCCTCTGTAACTCAGTAGGTACATCTTGGTCCTCTGTAACTCAGTAGGTAGATCATGGATCTTGGTCCTCTGTAACTCAGTAGGTAGATCATGGATCTTGGTCCTCTGTAACTCAGTAGGTAGATCATAGATCTTGGTCCTCTGTAACTCAGTAGGTAGATCTTGGTCCTCTGTAACTCAGTAGGTAGATCATAGATCTTGGTCCTCTGTAACTCAGTAGGTAGATCTTGGTCCTCTGTAACTCAGTAGGTAGATCTTGGTCCTCTGTAACTCAGTAGGTAGATCTTGGTCCTCTGTAACTCAGTAGGTAGATCTTGGTCCTCTGTAACTCAGTAGGTGGATCTTGGTCCTCTGTAACTCAGTAGGTAGATCTTGGTCCTCTGTAACTCAGTAGGTAGATCTTGGTCCTCTGTAACTCAGTAGGTAGATCATGGATCTTGGTCCTCTGTAACTCAGTAGGTAGATCTTGGTCCTCTGTAACTCAGTAGGTAGGTCTTGGTCCTCTGTAACTCAGTAGGTAGATCATGGATCTTGGTCCTCTGTAACTCAGTAGGTAGATCTTGGTCCTCTGTAACTCAGTAGGTAGATCATGGATCTTGGTCCTCTGTAACTCAGTAGGTAGATCTTGGTCCTCTGTAACTCAGTAGGTAGATCTTGGATCTTGGTCCTCTGTAACTCAGTAGGTAGATCATGGATCTTGGTCCTCTGTAACTCAGTAGGTAGATCATGGATCTTGGTCCTCTGTAACTCAGTAGGTAGATCTTGGTCCTCTGTAACTCAGTAGGTAGATCTTGGTCCTCTGTAACTCAGTAGGTAGATCTTGGTCCTCTGTAACTCAGTAGGTAGATCATGGTCCTCTGTAACTCAGTAGGTAGATCTTGGTCATCTGTAACTCAGTAGGTAGATCTTGGTCCTCTTTAACTCAGTAGGTAGATCTTGGTCCTCTGTAACTCAGTAGGTAGATCATGGATCTTGGTCCTCTGTAACTCAGTAGGTAGATCTTGGTCCTCTGTAACTCAGTAGGTAGATCATGGATCTTGGTCCTCTGTAACTCAGTAGGTAGATCTTGGTCCTCTGTAACTCAGTAGGTAGATCTTGGTCCTCTTTAACTCAGTAGGTAGATCTTGGTCCTCTGTAACTCAGTAGGTAGATCTTGGTCCTCTGTAACTCAGTAGGTAGATCATGGATCTTGGTCCTCTGTAACTCAGTAGGTAGATCTTGGACCTCTTTAACTCAGTAGGTAGATCTTGGTCCTCTGTAACTCAGTAGGTAGATCTTGGTCCTCTGTAACTCAGTAGGTAGATCTTGGTCCTCTGTAACTCAGTAGGTAGATCTTGGTCCTCTGTAACTCAGTAGGTAGATCATGGATCTTGGTCCTCTGTAACTCAGTAGGTAGATCATGGATCTTGGTCCTCTGTAACTCAGTAGGTAGATCATGGATCTTGGTCCTCTGTAACTCAGTAGGTAGATCTTAGATCTTGGTCCTCTGTAACTCAGTAGGTAGATCATGGATCTTGGTCCTCTGTAACTCAGTAGGTAGATCTTGGTCCTCTGTAACTCAGGTAGATCTTGGATCTTGGTCCTCTGTAACTCAGTAGGTAGATCATGGATCTTGGTCCTCTGTAACTCAGTAGGTAGATCTTGGTCCTCTGTAACTCAGTAGGTAGATCTTGGATCTTGGTCCTCTGTAACTCAGTAGTTAGATCATGGATCTGGAAATGGCAGGACAGTGGGTTTGATTTCTGGGCCCACCCATAGGTCCAAATCAATAATAATATGCACCATTACTGTAATTGGATTAAAGAGGGTGTTAAATGTTTTAACTGTCTCACCAGTAGTACCTTGTGTACTGCGTATTATTGACTGTCCACATCACGTTAGTAGGGCTTTGCAAATGCATTGACACGGACAGGTATATCAAATATCACATTTCTATTCTGCAGCCAGAGAGAGCTATTGAGGTGTATCAAGAGGCAATGAGCTGGACGGTTCGGGATGCAACCCTGTGGAGAAAGATGGGCCGAGCCTATGTGAAGAGCCATCAGTACAACCAGGTATTGTAGACGGGAAAGGCTGCGGCAAAGTTTCAAATACTGCTCAGTGCTCACACAGAACATTCTTTCCTTTTTACACTATTTCTCAAGAGTGAAAGCTCTATTTGTTTGCCATTTTACTAAGGAATGTTCTCATACTGTTTCCCTCCTTCCTCACTCTATTTCTTACCTGATTGGTCCTGCAGGCTGTCAGTCACTGAGTGTTTATATCACTAACCTGATTGGTCCTGCAGGCTGTCAATCACTGAGTGTTTATATCACTAACCTGATTGGTCCTGGAGGCTGTCAGTCACTGAGTGTTTATATCACTAACCTGATTGGTCCTACAGGCTGTCAGTCACTGAGTGTTTATTTAACTAACCTGATTGGTCCTGCAGGATGTCAGTCACTGAGTGTTTATATCACTAACCTGATTGGTCCTGCAGGCTGTCAATCACTGAGTGTTTATATCACTAACCTGATTGGTCCTGCAGGCTATCAGTCACTGTGTGTTTATATCACTAACCTGATTGGCTTCCACCACACATCTCATCAACAAAGAGTTCCTTGGGGCTGTGTCGTCCATCTTGGGGCCGTGTCGTCCATCTTGGGGCCGTGTCGTCCATCTTGGGGCCGTGTCGTCCATCTTGGGGCTGTGTCGTCTCCATCTTGGGGCCGTGTCGTCCATCTTGGGGCTGTGTCGTCTCCATCTTGGGGTTGTGTCGTCCATCTTGGGGCCGTGTCGTCCATCTTGGGGCCGTGTCGTCCATCTTGGGGCCGTGTCGTCTCCATCTTGGGGCTGTGTCGTCCATCTTGGGGCCGTGTCGTCTCCATCTTGGGGCTGTGTCGTCCATCTTGGGGCTGTGTCGTCCCCATCTTGGGGCTGTGTCGTCCATCTTGGGGCTGTGTCGTCTCCATCTTGGGGCTGTGTCGTCCATCTTGGGGCCGTGTCGTCCCCATCTTGGGGCCGTGTCGTCTCCATCTTGGGGCCGTGTCGTCCATCTTGGGGCCGTGTCGTCCATCTTGGGGCCGTGTCGTCCATCTTGGGGCCGTGTCGTCCATCTTGGGGCCGTGTCGTCCATCTTGGGGCTGTGTCGTCTCCATCTTGGGGCCGTGTCGTCCATCTTGGGGCCGTGTCGTCCCCATCTTGGAGCTGTGTCGTCCATCTTGGGGCTGTGTCGTCTCCATCTTGGGGCTGTGTCGTCCCCATCTTGGGGCCGTGTCGTCCCCATCTTGGGGCTGTGTCGTCCATCTTGGGGCTGTGTCGTCTCCATCTTGGGGCCGTGTCGTCCCCATCTTGGGGCTGTGTCGTCCATCTTGGGGCTGTGTCGTCTCCATCTTGGGGCTGTGTCGTCCCCATCTTGGGGCCGTGTCGTCCCCATCTTGGGGCTGTGTCGTCCATCTTGGGGCTGTGTCGTCTCCATCTTGGGGCCGTGTCGTCCCCATCTTGGGGCTGTGTCGTCTCCATCTTGGGGCCGTGTCGTCTCCATCTTGGGGCTGTGTCGTCTCCATCTTGGGGCCGTGTCGTCCCCATCTTGGGGCTGTGTCGTCTCCATCTTGGGGCCGTGTCGTCTCCATCTTGGGGCTGTGTCGTCCATCTTGGGGCCGTGTCGTCTCCATCTTGGGGCTGTGTCGTCTCCATCTTGGGGCTGTGTCGTCCCCATCTTGGGGCTGTGTCGTCCATCTTGGGGCCGTGTCGTCCCCATCTTGGGGCTGTGTCGTCCATCTTGGGGCCGTGTCGTCTCCATCTTGGGACTGTGTCGTCTCCATCTTGGGGCTGTGTCGTCCATCTTGGGGCTGTGTTGTCCATCTTGGGGCTGTGTCGTCCATCTTGGGGCTGTGTCGTCTCCATCTTGGGGCTGTGTCGTCCATCTTGGGGCTGTGTCGTCCATCTTGGGGCTGTGTCGTCCCCATCTTGGGGCTGTGTCGTCCATCTTGGGGCTGTGTTGTCCATCTTGGGGCTGTGTCGTCCATCTTGGGGCTGTGTCGTCTCCATCTTGGGGCTGTGTCGTCCATCTTGGGGCTGTGTCGTCCATCTTGGGGCTGTGTCGTCCATCTTGGGGCTGTGTCGTCCCCATCTTGGGGCTGTGTCGTCCATCTTGGGGCTGTGTCGTCCATCTTGGGGCTGTGTTGTCCATCTTGGGGCTGTGTCGTCCATCTTGGGGCTGTGTCGTCTCCATCTTGGGGCTGTGTCGTCCATCTTGGGGCTGTGTCGTCCCCATCTTGGGGCCGTGTCGTCCCCATCTTGGGGCTGTGTCGTCTCCATCTTGGGGCCGTGTCGTCCCCATCTTGGGGCTGTGTCGTCTCCATCTTGGGGCCGTGTCGTCTCCATCTTGGGGCTGTGTCGTCCATCTTGGGGCCGTGTCGTCCATCTTGGGACTGTGTCGTCTCCATCTTGGGGCTGTGTCGTCCATCTTGGGGCTGTGTTGTCCATCTTGGGGCTGTGTCGTCCATCTTGGGGCTGTGTCGTCCATCTTGGGGCTGTGTCGTCCATCTTGGGGCTGTGTCGTCCCCATCTTGGGGCCGTGTCGTCCCCATCTTGGGGCTGTGTCGTGTCCATCTTGGGGCCGTGTCGTCCCCATCTTGGGGCCGTGTCGTCCCCATCTTGGGGCTGTGTCGTCCATCTTGGGGCTGTGTCGTCCATCTTGGGGCCGTGTCGTCTCCATCTTGGGGCCGTGTCGTCCATCTTGGGGCTGTGTCGTCCCCATCTTGGGGCTGTGTCGTCTCCATCTTGGGGATGTGTCGTCTCCATCTTGGGGCCGTGTCGTCTCCATCTTGGGGCAGTGTCGTCTCCATCTTGGGGCTGTGTCGTCCATCTTGGGGCTGTGTCGTCCATCTTGGGGCAGTGTCGTCTCCATCTTGGGGCTGTGTCGTCCATCTTCGGGCTGTGTCGTCCATCTTGGGGCTGTGTCGTCCATCTTGGGGCTGTGTCGTCCATCTTGGGGCTGTGTCATCATGATGACAACAAGGCCTCCAGGACTGTTTCTCTTAGCTTGGTCCCACTTGTTCCTCTCCTGCATAAGTGGAAGATACTCCCTGATCCCCCATGGTGGGCTCCAGAGGGAGGGTTGAGTGACCATTTCACTCCTTCCTTCAGTAATGCATTTTGAATGTTGTTGTGATCCAGCTCTTTCAGAGCTCTCTCTTGGTTACACCTCTTCCTTATGGGGCTTTCCACTAACCATCACTGTTGCATTCAGAGACAGAGCTGTATATTTACAGTTGGCCTACAGATAGAGCATGTATAAACATAGTGTAAACATAGTATACAGCATCTAATGGTTTTTCGGAGCTTCTCCTAGCTCTCTGTGTGTTCCAACAAAGTTGGTATTATTGTCTGTTCTGATACTTGTTACTGGGCCTCTTCGACATATGAACCTGCGCAGGACTTTGATGCAGGAATCAGTATCCAGATAACTAGCTACTTCTATGTGGACAACTCAACTCACAAGGCAACTAAAGATCACACCATACCGCTTCACCTCTATGGGGCTGAAGTAATCTATGCCCACAAGGGTGAAAGGAGGCAAATCAGGTGACACCCGATCTTGTGGAAGGTCGGCCATCTTCTGTTCTCCAGCTCTAGCTTGCATCCGCCTGCAGAAGACATAGCTCTTAAGGATCTTCCTTGCTAAAGAGTTGGCACAGGGTATCCAATATCGCTGGTGAAGTCTAGAAAGCATGTGGCCTCTCCCAGAGTGGCCAACCTGCTCATGGATGTGGAGTAAGATCAGTCTAGAGATGTAGGAGTCTTTGGGAAGGATCATAGGATTCTTTAGTTCATAGCAGCTTTGCTTAACTTTCCTCCCACTCTCAGAATGCCATTTTCAACAATTGGGTAACGTTTACAGATTGAGCTGCTTCCCTCCTTGTCTTCCTTTCACAACAAGTGCAATTTCTTGTTTAAAGTACGGTCTTTGCTTAAATCGGATGATGACCGTTTCTGCTTCATCTAGGTCATCCACAGACAGACTTTCTTGTCCAAAAATCAGTTTGAACTTGTTAATTTGTTCCTTCAGTGAGTTTGTTAGACTCTGATCTGATCCTGGATCAGTTTTTGTGAACTCCTTTTCTGGCTTAACTGTAGAAGAAGTCTCTTCAGTTTCAGGATCCAGGCATCTGATTTCTTCAAGCTGTTCCATGTTGAATAGTACTCAATCAGTTTGCTGGTCGGACTCTTTTCTTCCACACTGTTTACGATGACGTCTTTTCTCACCTCTGGATCATCCGGAGGGAGGGAGCCAAGCTCCTCGGGGACTTTCGGCCATTGAGTTTCTGGTTTCTCCAGGAATTCTGGTCCTTTGCGGCCATCTCTTTGAGTTCAGGAACATTTCAACATGTAATCCTCTTGAGGCATCATCGGCTGGGTTGTGTTTGGAGTTCAAATACCTCCACTGTTTTGCTTGCGGTAGGTCACGGATCATTGCAACCGTATTAGCCACAAAGGTATGGAATCTCTCGGTATCGTTGCGGATGTATGTTTGCACAGACTGGCTGTCCAGGAAGTGGACTCCTCCAGTTCAATCTGGAGCTCCACCCTTAACATCCTGTCCACTCAAATTATATCACATTTTATTTGTCACGTGCTGAATACAACAGGTATTAGTGAAATGCTTACTTAGCCCTTAACTAACAATGCAGTTTTAAGAAAATACCAACAAAAAAAAGTAAAAGGTAAAAATAACAAATAATTAAAGAGCCGCAGTAAATAACAATAGCGAGGCTATATATACGGGGGTACCGGTACAGAGTCAATGGGGAGGCTATATATACGGGGGTACCGGTACAGAGTCAATGGGGAGGCTATATATACGGGGGTACCGGTACAGAGTCAATGGGGAGGCTATATAATGACAATGGGGAGGCTACCCGGTACAGAGTCAATGGGGAGGCTATATATACCGGAGTCAATGTGGAGACTATATACACAGGCGGTACAGAGTCATTGGGGGTACCGGAGTCTGTGGAGGCTATATACGGGGGTACCGGTACAGATGACATATATACGGGGGTATGTGACAATGGGGGCACCGGTGTCGAGGTAGTTGAGGTAATATGTACATGTTGGTAGAGTTATTAAAGTGACTATACATAGATAATAACAGAGTAGCAGCAGCGTTCCAGAGGGGGGGGGGGGGCAATGCAAATAGTCTGGGTCGCCATTTGATTAGCTGTTCAGGAGTCTTATTGCTTGGGGGGTAGAAGCTCTTTTAGAAGCCTTTTGGACCTAGACTTGGCTCTCCGGTACCGCTTGCCGTGCGTTAGCAGAGGGAACAGTCTATGACTAGGGTGGCTGGAGTCTTTGACAATTTTTAGGGCCTTCCTCTGACACCGCCTGGTATAGAGGTCCTGGATGGCAGGAAGCTTGGCCCCAGTGATGTACTGGGTTGTACACACTACCCTCTGTAGTGCCTTGTGGCCGAGCAGTTGCCATACCAGGCAGTGATGAGCTTTGAGGGCACTATGGTGTTGAACGCTGAGCTGCAGTCAACAGACAGCATTCTCACATATGCGTTCCTTTTGTCCAGGTGAAACAGGGCAGTGTGAGTTGCATCATCTGTGTATCTGTTGTTGTGGTATGCAAATTGGAGTGGGTCTAGAGTGTCCAGGATAATGGTGTTGATGTGAGCCATGACCAGCCTTTCTAAGCACTTCATGGCTACAGAGGTGAGTGCTACGGGGTGGTAGTCATTTAGGCAGGTTACCTTCGCTTTCATGGGCACAGGGACTATGGTCAGTCACTATGAGAGTATTTATATCTAACCCAATTGGTCCTGCAGGCTGTCAGTCACTATGAGAGTATTTATATCTAACCCAATTGGTCCTGCAGGCTGTCCGTCACAATGAGAGTATTTATATCTAACCTGATTGGTCCTGCAGGCTGTCCGTCACTATGAGAGTATTTATATCTAACCCAATTGGTCCTGCAGGCTGTCCGTCACTATGAGAGCGCAGTGAAGCTGGGCGGTCATGACTCTCTGGTGGTGGACCTGGTAGAGCTGCTACTGAAGCTGCGTCACTATGGCAAGGCCCAGAGGACTCTGATGACCGCTCTGCACTGTGATGATGGTACACTGACCGTCTCCAGCCTGAGGAGAAACGTACAGTACTTTCTGCTGCTAGCCAGAGCACACTATGCTGACCAGGGATCAGTCCAGGACACACTAGAGAAGGTAAGGCTTACAGTTACTCTGGAGAAGGTTAGGGTTGGAGTTAGGGTTACTGTGGAGAAGGTCAGGGTTAGAGTTGGGGTTACTATGGAGAAGGTCAGGGTTAGAGTTAGGGTTACTGTGGAGAAGGTCAGGGTTAGAGTTACTACGGAGAAGGCCCAGGTTAGGGTTACTCTGGAGAAGGTCAGGGTTGGAGTTAGGGTTACTGTGGAGAAGGGCAGGGTTAGAGTTGGGGTTACTATGGAGAAGGTCAGGGTTAGAGTTAGGGTTACTGTGGAGAAGGTCAGGGTTAGAGTTACTACGGAGAAGGTCAGGGTTAGAGTTAGGGTTACACTGGAGAAGGTCAGGTTTAGAGTTAGGGTTAATCTGGAGAAGGCCCAGGTTAGGGTTACACTGGAGAAGGTCAGGGTTAGAGTTAGGGTTAATCTGGAGAAGGCCCGGGTTAGGGTTACTATGGAGAAGGTTAGAGTTAGGGTTACTCTGGAGAAGGTCAGGTTTAGAGTTAGGGTTAATCTGGAGAAGGTCAGGGTTAGAGTTGGGGTTAATCTGGAGAAGGCCCAGGTTAGGGTTACTCTGGAGAAAGTCTGGGTTAGATTTGGGGTTAATCTGGAGAAGGCCCAGGTTAGGGTTACTCTGGAGAAGGTCAGGGTTAGAGTTAGGGTTACTCTGGAGAAGGTCAGGGTTAGAGTTACTACGGAGAAGGTCAGGGTTAGAGTTACTCTGGAGAAGGCCCAGGTTAGGGTTACTATGGAGAAAGTTAGCGTTAAGGTTACTCTGGAGAAGGTTAGGGTTAGGGTTACTATGGAGAAGGTTAGAGTTAGGGTTACTATGGAGAAGGTTAGGGTTACTATGGAGAAGGTTAGAGTTAGGGTTACTATGGAGAAGGTTAGAGTTACTCTGGAGAAGGTCAGGGTTAGATTTAGGGTTACTATGGAGAAGGTTAGAGTTAGGGTTACTATGGAGAAGGTTAGAGTTAGGGTTACTATGGAGAAGGTTAGAGTTACTCTGGAGAAGGTCAGGGTTAGATTTAGGGTTACTATGGAGAAGGTCAGGGTTAGAGTTAGGGTTACTCTGGAGAAGGTTCACGTTAGGGTTACTCTGGAGAAGGTTGGGGTTAGAGTTAGGGTTACTCTGGAGAAGGTTCACGTTAGGGTTACTCTGGAGAAGGTTGGGTTACTCTGGAGAAGGTCAGGGTTAGAGTTAGGGTTACTATGGAGAAGGTTCACGTTAGGGTTACTCTGGAGAAGGTCAGGGTTAGAGTTAGGGTTACACTGGAGAAGGCCCAGGTTAGGGTTACTCTGGAGAAGGTCAGGGCTGGAGTTAGGGTTACTGTGGAGAAGGTCAGGGTTAGAGTTGGGGTTACTATGGAGAAGGTCCGGGTTAGAGTTACTACGGAGAAGGTTAGGGTTGGAGTTAGGGTTACTGTGGAGAAGGTCAGGGTTAGAGTTGGGGTTACTATGGAGAAGGTCAGAGTTAGAGTTACTACGGAGAAGGTCCGGGTTAGAGTTACTACGGAGAAGGTCAGGGTTAGAGTTAGGGTTACACTGGAGAAGGTCAGGTTTAGAGTTAGGGTTAATCTGGAGAAGGCCCAGGTTAGGGTTACACTGGAGAAGGTCAGGGTTAGAGTTAGGGTTAATCTGGAGAAGGCCCGGGTTAGGGTTACTATGGAGAAGGTCAGGGTTAGAGTTATGGTTACTCTGGAGAAGGTCAGGGTTAGAGTTAGGGTTAATCTGGAGAAGGTCAGGGTTAGAGTTGGGGTTAATCTGGAGAAGGCCCAGGTTAGGGTTACTCTGGAGAAGGTCTGGGTTAGATTTGGGGTTAATCTGGAGAAGGCCCAGGTTAGGGTTACTCTGGAGAAGGTCAGGGTTAGAGTTAGGGTTACTCTGGAGAAGGTCAGGGTTAGAGTTACTACGGAGAAGGTCAGGGTTAGAGTTACTCTGGAGAAGGCCCAGGTTAGGGTTACTATGGAGAAGTTAGCGTTAGGGTTACTCTGGAGAAGGTTAGGGTTAGGGTTACTATGGAGAAGGTTAGAGTTAGGGTTACTATGGAGAAGGTCAGGGTTACTATGGAGAAAGTTAGCGTTAAGGTTACTCTGGAGAAGGTTAGGGTTACTATGGAGAAGGTTAGAGTTAGGGTTACTATGGAGAAGGTTAGAGTTACTCTGGAGAAGGTCAGGGTTAGATTTAGGGTTACTATGGAGAAGGTTAGAGTTAGGGTTACTATGGAGAAGGTTAGAGTTACTCTGGAGAAGGTCAGGGTTAGATTTAGGGTTACTATGGAGAAGGTCAGGGTTAGAGTTAGGGTTACTCTGGAGAAGGTTCACGTTAGGGTTACTCTGGAGAAGGTTGGGGTTAGAGTTAGGGTTACTCTGGAGAAGGTTCACGTTAGGGTTACTCTGGAGAAGGTCAGGGTTAGAGTTAGGGTTACACTGGAGAAGGCCCAGGTTAGGGTTACTCTGGAGAAGGTCAGGGCTGGAGTTAGGGTTACTGTGGAGAAGGTCAGGGTTAGAGTTGGGGTTACTGTGGAGAAGGTCCGGGTTAGAGTTACTACGGAGAAGGTCAGGGTTAGAGTTAGGGTTACTATGGAGAAGGTCAGTGTTGGAGTTAGGGTTACTATGGAGAAGGTCAGGGTTAGAGTTACTACGGAGAAGGTCAGGGTTAGAGTTAGGGTTACACTGGAGAAGGTCAGGTTTAGAGTTAGGGTTAATCTGGAGAAGGCCCAGGTTAGGGTTACACTGGAGAAGGTCAGGGTTAGAGTTAGGGTTAATCTGGAGAAGGTCAGGGTTAGTTAGGGTTAATCTGGAGAAGGTCAGGGTTGGAGTTGGGGTTAATCTGGAGAAGGTCAGGTTAGGTTAGTTAATCTGGAGAAGGTCTGGGTTAGAGTTGGGGTTATTCTGGAGAAGGCCCAGGTTAGGGTTACTCTGGAGAAGGTCTGGGTTAGATTTGGGGTTAATCTGGAGAAGGCCCAGGTTAGGGTTACTCTGGAGAAGGTCAGGGTTAGAGTTACTACGGAGAAGGTCAGGGTTAGAGTTAGGGTTACTCTGGAGAAGGCCCAGGTTAGGGTTACTATGGAGAAGGTCAGGGTTAGAGTTAGGGTTACTATGGAGAAGGCCCAGGTTAGGGTTACTATGGAGAAAGTTAGCGTTAAGGTTACTCTGGAGAAGGTTAGGGTTAGGGTTACTATGGAGAAGGTTAGAGTTAGGGTTACTATGGAGAAGGTCAGGGTTACTATGGAGAAAGTTAGCGTTAAGGTTACTCTGGAGGTCAGGGTTAGGGTTAGGGTTAATATGGAGAAGGTCAGGGTTAGAGTTAGGGTTACTATGGAGAAGGTTAGAGTTAGGGTTACTATGGAGAAGGTTAGAGTTAGGGTTACTATGGAGAAGGTTAGAGTTACTCTGGAGAAGGTCAGGGTTAGAGTTAGGGTTACTATGGAGAAGGTCCACGTTAGGGTTACTATGGAGAAGGTCAGGGTTAGAGTTAGGGTTACTCTGGAGAAGGTTCACGTTAGGGTTACTCTGGAGAAGGTTGGGGTTACTCTGGAGAAGGTCAGGGTTAGAGTTAGGGTTACTATGGAGAAGGTTCACGTTAGGGTTACTCTGGAGAAGGTCAGGGTTAGAGTTAGGGTTACACTGGAGAAGGCCCAGGTTAGGGTTACTCTGGAGAAGGTCCGGGCTGGAGTTAGGGTTACTGTGGAGAAGGTCAGGGTTAGATTCAGGGTTACTATGGAGAAGGTCAGGGTTAGAGTTACTACGGAGAAGGTCAGGGTTAGAGTTAGGGTCACTATGGAGAAGGTCAGTGTTAGAGTTAGGGTTACTATGGAGAAGGTCAGGGTTAGAGTTACTACGGAGAAGATCGGGGTTAGAGTTAGGGTTACACTGGAGAAGGGCAGGGTTAGAGTTAGGGTTACTCTGGAGAAGGTTCACGTTAGGGTTACTCTGGAGAAGGTTGGGGTTACTCTGGAGAAGGTCAGGGTTAGAGTTAGGGTTACTATGGAGAAGGTTCACGTTAGGGTTACTCTGGAGAAGGTCAGGGTTAGAGTTAGGGTTACACTGGAGAAGGCCCAGGTTAGGGTTACTCTGGAGAAGGTCAGGGCTGGAGTTAGGGTTACTGTGGAGAAGGTCAGGGTTAGAGTTGGGGTTACTATGGAGAAGGTCAGGGTTAGAGTTACTACGGAGAAGGTCAGGGTTAGAGTTAGGGTCACTATGGAGAAGGTCAGTGTTAGAGTTAGGGTTACTATGGAGAAGGTCAGGGTTAGAGTTACTACGGAGAAGATCGGGGTTAGAGTTAGGGTTACACTGGAGAAGGGCAGGGTTAGAGTTAGGGTTAATCTGGAGAAGGCCCAGGTTAGGGTTACTATGGAGAAGGTCAGGGTTAGAGTTAGGGTTACTCTGGAGAAGGTCAGGGTTAGAGTTAGGGTTAATCTGGAGAAGGTCAGGGTTAGAGTTGGGGTTAATCTGGAGAAGGCCCAGGTTAGGGTTACTCTGGAGAAGGTCTGGGTTAGAGTTGGGGTTATTCTGGAGAAGGCCCAGGTTAGGGTTACTCTGGAGAAGGTCTGGGTTAGAGTTGGGGTTAATCTGGAGAAGGCCCAGGTTAGGGTTACTCTGGAGAAGGTCAGGGTTAGAGTTGGGGTTACTCTGGAGAAGGTCAGGGTTAGAGTTACTATGGAGAAGGTCAGGGTTAGAGTTACTATGGAGAAGGCCCAGGTTAGGGTTACTATGGAGAAAGTTAGGGTTAGGGTTACTATGGAGAAGGTTAGGTTAGGGTTACTATGGAGAAGGTCAGGGTTACTATGGAGAAAGTTAGCGTTAAGGTTACTCTGGAGAAGGTTAGGGTTAGGGTTACTATGGAGAAGGTTAGAGTTAGAGTTACTCTGGAGAAAGGGTTAGATTTAGGGTTACTATGGAGAAGTTTAGAGTTAGGGTTACTATGGAGAAGTTTAGAGTTAGGGTTACTATGGAGAAGCTTAGAGTTACTCTGGAGAAGGTCAGGGTTAGAGTTAGGGTTACTCTGGAGAAGGTTCACGTTAGGGTTACTCTGGAGAAGGTTCACGTTAGAGTTAGGGTTACTCTGGAGAAGGTTCACGTTAGGGTTACTCTGGAGAAGGTTGGGTTACTCTGGAGAAGGTCAGGGTTAGAGTTAGGGTTACTATGGAGAAGGTTCACGTTAGGGTTACTCTGGAGAAGGTCAGGGTTAGAGTTAGGGTTACACTGGAGAAGGCCCAGGTTAGGGTTACTCTGGAGAAGGTCAGGGCTGGAGTTAGGGTTACTGTGGAGAAGGTCAGGGTTAGAGTTGGGGTTACTATGGAGAAGGTCCGGGTTAGGTCAGGGTTTAGAGTTAGGGTCACTATGGAGAAGGTCAGGGTTAGAGTTAGGGTTACTATGGAGAAGGTCAGGGTTAGAGTTACTACGGAGAAGGTCAGGGTTAGAGTTAGGGTTACACTGGAGAAGGTCAGGTTTAGAGTTAGGGTTAATCTGGAGAAGGCCCAGGTTAGGGTTACACTGGAGAAGGTCAGGGTTAGAGTTAGGGTTAATCTGGAGAAGGCCCAGGTTAGGGTTACTATGGAGAAGGTCAGGGTTAGAGTTAGGGTTACTCTGGAGAAGGTCAGGGTTAGAGTTAGGGTTAATCTGGAGAAGGTCAGGGTTAGAGTTGGGGTTAATCTGGAGAAGGCCCAGGTTAGGGTTACTCTGGAGAAGGTCTGGGTTAGAGTTGGGGTTATTCTGGAGAAGGCCCAGGTTAGGGTTACTCTGGAGAAGGTCTGGGTTAGAGTTGGGGTTAATCTGGAGAAGGCCCAGGTTAGGGTTACTCTGGAGAAGGTCAGGGTTAGAGTTGGGGTTACTCTGGAGAAGGTCAGGGTTAGAGTTACTATGGAGAAGGTCAGGGTTAGATTTAGGGTTACTATGGAGAAGGCCCAGGTTAGGGTTACTATGGAGAAAGTTAGGGTTAGGGTTACTATGGAGAAGGTTAGAGTTAGGGTTACTATGGAGAAGGTCAGGGTTACTATGGAGAAAGTTAGCGTTAAGGTTACTCTGGAGAAGGTTAGGGTTAGGGTTACTATGGAGAAGGTTAAGTTAGGGTTACTGTGGAGAAGGTTTAGGGTTACTATGGAGAAGGTTAGGGTTACTCTGGAGAAGGTCAGGGTTAGAGTTAGGGTTACTATGGAGAAGGTTCAGAGTTACTATGGAGAAGGTCAGGGTTAGAGTTAGGGTTACTCTGGAGAAGGTTCACGTTAGGGTTACTCTGGAGAAGGTTGGGGTTACTCTGGAGAAGGTTCAGGGTTAGAGTTAGGGTTACTATGGAGAAGGTTCACGTTAGGTTACTCTGGAGAAGGTTAGGGTTACTATGGAGAAGGTCAGGGTTAGAGTTGGGGTTACTCTGGAGAAGGTCAGGTTAGGGTTACTATGGAGAAGGTTTAGAGTTAGGGTTACTCTGGAGAAGGTCAGGTTAGGGTTACTATAGAGAAGGTTAGGGCTGGGTTACTCTGGGAGAAGGTCGGGGTTAGAGTTACTTGGGGTTACTATGGAGAAGGTCCTGGTTAGAGTTACTATGGAGAAGGTTAGTGTTAGGGTTACTATGGAGAAGGTTTGCAGGGCTGGAGAGGTTAGGGTTACTGTGGAGAAGGTTAGAGTTGGGGTTACTATGGAGAAGGTTAGGGTTACGGAGAAGGTTAGGGTTACTCTGGAGAAGGATTACTATGGAGAAGGTTGGAGTTAGGGTTATCTGGAGAAGGTTAGGGTTACTCTGGAGAGGGTTAGGGTTACTCTGGAGAAGGTTAGGGTTAGAGTTACTATGGAGAAGGTCAGGGTTAGATTTAGGGGTTACTATGGAGAAGGTTCACGTTAGGGTTACTATGGAGAAGGTTAGCGTTAGGGTTACTATGGAGAAGGTTAGGGTTAGGGTTACTATGGAGAAGGTTAGGGTTACTATGGAGAAGGTTAGCATTAGGGTTACTATGGAGAAGGTTAGTGTTAGGGTTACTCTGGAGAAGGTTAGTGTTAGGGTTACTATGGAGAAGGTTAGTGTTACTATGGAGAAGGTTAGGGTTACTATGGAGAAGGTTAGGGTTACTATGGAGAAGGTTAGCATTAGGGTTACTATGGAGAAGGTTAGTGTTAGGGTTACTCTGGAAGGTTAGTGTTAGGTTACTATGGAGTTTAGTGTTACTATGGAGAAGGTTAGGGTTACTATGGAGAAGGTTAGGGTTACTATGGAGAAGGTTAGCATTAGGGTTACTATGGAGAAGGTCAGGGTTAGAGTTAGGGTTACTCTGGAGAAGGTCAGGGTTAGAGTTAGGGTTAATCTGGAGAAGGTCAGGGTTAGAGTTGGGGTTAATCTGGAGAAGGCCCAGGTTAGGGTTACTCTGGAGAAGGTCTGGGTTAGAGTTGGGGTTATTCTGGAGAAGGCCCAGGTTAGGGTTACTCTGGAGAAGGTCTGGGTTAGAGTTGGGGTTAATCTGGAGAAGGCCCAGGTTAGGGTTACTCTGGAGAAGGTCAGGGTTAGAGTTGGGGTTACTCTGGAGAAGGTCAGGGTTAGAGTTACTATGGAGAAGGTCAGGGTTAGATTTAGGGTTACTATGGAGAAGGCCCAGGTTAGGGTTACTATGGAGAAAGTTAGGGTTAGGGTTACTATGGAGAAGGTTAGAGTTAGGGTTACTATGGAGAAGGTCAGGGTTACTATGGAGAAAGTTAGCGTTAAGGTTACTCTGGAGAAGGTTAGGGTTAGGGTTACTATGGAGAAGGTTAGAGTTAGAGTTACTCTGGAGGTCAGGGTTAGAGTTATGGTTACTATGGAGAAGGTTAGAGTTAGGGTTACTGTGGAGAAGGTTAGAGTTAGGGTTACTATGGAGAAGGTTAGAGTTACTCTGGAGAAGGTCAGGGTTAGAGTTAGGGTTACTATGGAGAAGGTTCACGTTAGGGTTACTATGGAGAAGGTCAGGGTTAGAGTTAGGGTTACTCTGGAGAAGGTTCACGTTAGGGTTACTCTGGAGAAGGTTGGGGTTACTCTGGAGAAGGTCAGGGTTAGAGTTAGGGTTACTATGGAGAAGGTTCACGTTAGGGTTACTCTGGAGAAGGTCAGGGTTAGAGTTAGGGTTACACTGGAGAAGGCCCAGGTTAGGGTTACTCTGGAGAAGGTCCGGGCTGGAGTTAGGGTTACTGTGGAGAAGGTCAGGGTTAGAGTCGGGGTTACTATGGAGAAGGTCAGGGTTAGAGTTAGGTTACTACGGAGAAGGTCAGGGTTAGAGTTAGGGTCACTATGGAGAAGGTCAGGGTTAGAGTTAGGGTTACTATGGAGAAGGTCAGGGTTAGAGTTACTACGGAGAAGATCGGGGTTAGAGTTAGGGTTACACTGGAGAAGGGCAGGGTTAGAGTTAGGGTTAATCTGGAGAAGGCCCAGGTTAGGGTTACACTGGAGAAGGTCAGGGTTAGAGTTAGGGTTAATCTGGAGAAGGCCCAGGTTAGGGTTACTATGGAGAAGGTCAGGGTTAGAGTTAGGGTTACTCTGGAGAAGGTCAGGGTTAGAGTTAGGGTTAATCTGGAGAAGGTCAGGGTTAGAGTTGGGGTTAATCTGGAGAAGGCCCAGGTTAGGGTTACTCTGGAGAAGGTCTGGGTTAGAGTTGGGGTTATTCTGGAGAAGGCCCAGGTTAGGGTTACTCTGGAGAAGGTCTGGGTTAGAGTTGGGGTTAATCTGGAGAAGGCCCAGGTTAGGGTTACTCTGGAGAAGGTCAGGGTTAGAGTTGGGGTTACTCTGGAGAAGGTCAGGGTTAGAGTTACTATGGAGAAGGTCAGGGTTAGATTTAGGGTTACTATGGAGAAGGCCCAGGTTAGGGTTACTATGGAGAAAGTTAGGGTTAGGGTTACTATGGAGAAGGTTAGAGTTAGGGTTACTATGGAGAAGGTCAGGGTTACTATGGAGAAAGTTAGCGTTAAGGTTACTCTGGAGAAGGTTAGGGTTAGGGTTACTATGGAGAAGGTTAGAGTTAGGGTTACTGTGGAGAAGGTTAGAGTTAGGGTTACTATGGAGAAGGTTAGAGTTACTCTGGAGAAGGTCAGGGTTAGAGTTAGGGTTACTATGGAGAAGGTTCACGTTAGGGTTACTATGGAGAAGGTCAGGGTTAGAGTTAGGGTTACTCTGGAGAAGGTTCACGTTAGGGTTACTCTGGAGAAGGTTGGGGTTACTCTGGAGAAGGTCAGGGTTAGAGTTAGGGTTACTATGGAGAAGGTTCACGTTAGGGTTACTCTGGAGAAGGTTAGGGTTACTATGGAGAAGGTTCACGTTAGGGTTACTCTGGAGAAGCTTGGGGTTACTCTGGAGAAGGTCAGGGTTAGGGTTACTATGGAGAAGGTTAGAGTTAGGGTTACTCTTGAGAAGGTCAGGGTTAGGGTTACTATAGAGAAGGTTAGCGTTAGGGTTACTCTGGGGAAGGTCGGGGTTAGGGTTACTATGGAGAAGGTTAGGGTTAGGGTTACTATGGAGAAGGTTAGGGTTACTATGGAGAAGGTTAGTGTTAGGGTTACTATGGAGAAGGTTTGCGTTAGGGTTACTCTGGAGAAGGTTAGGGTTACTATGGAGAAGGTTAGCGTTAGGGTTACTATGGAGAAGGTTAGGGTTACTATGGAGAAGGTTGGGGTTAGGGTTACTCTGGAGAGGGTTAGGATTACTATGGAGAAGGTTAGGGTTATCTGGAGAAGGTTAGGGTTACTCTGGAGAGGGTTAGGGTTACTATGGAGAAAGTTAGGGTTAGGGTTACTATGGAGAAGGTTAGGGTTACTATGGAGAAGGTTAGCATTAGGGTTACTATGGAGAAGGTTAGGGTTAGGGTTATCTGGAGAAGGTTAGGGTTACTCTGGAGAGGGTTAGGGTTACTATGGAGAAAGTTAGGGTTAGGGTTACTATGGAGAAGGTTAGGGTTACTATGGAGAAGGTTAGCATTAGGGTTACTATGGAGAAGGTTAGCGTTAGGGTTACTCTGGAGAAGGTTAGGGTTACTATGGAGAAGGTTAGCGTTAGGGTTACTATGGAGAAGGTTAGGGTTAGGGTTACTATGGAGAAGGTTAGGGTTACTATGGAGAAGGTTAGCATTAGGGTTACTATGGAGAAGGTTAGTGTTAGGGTTACTCTGGAGAAGGTTAGTGTTAGGGTTACTATGGAGAAGGTTAGTGTTAGGGTTATCTGGAGAAGGTTAGGGTTACTATGGAGAAGGTTAGGGTTACTATGGAGAAGGTTAGGGTTACTATGGAGAAGGTTAGCATTAGGGTTACTATGGAGAAGGTTAGTGTTAGGGTTACTCTGGAGAAGGTTAGCGTTAGGGTTATCTGGAGAAGGTTGGACTCACTACGCTGATCAGTCCAGGACCTCTTGGAGAAGGTCTTAGAACAATGACATGTTGATACAGTCATTTTCCACTTGTGTTAATGTTGTCAGTAACAAACAGTACAGTAACTAGTATCTCTCAGTGTGACTGTAGCCAGTGTGTGACGGTGTGACAAAGTGCTATGTGGTGATCCGTTTTCACTAATGGTACCTCGTGTGAGGAGCACTTCCTTTACAAATGGGCTGTGTTCCACGGTGTCTGTCTCTCCCAGGCCCACAGTGTCCAGGTGAGTGTCCTGAAGCAGTGTCAGGCAGAGCGCCCAGAGCTGCTGGAGCAGGAGAGAACCGTGCTGTGTTCCATCTGTTGTCAGCTGGCCAGACACTACCGTAGCAGGACCGCTGTAGACAGGACCAAGTATTACTACAACCAGGCTATAGTAGCCATCGGGAGAACAGACAACAAGGTTAATATTACTACAACCAGGCTATAGTAGCCATCAGGAGAACAGACAAGGTTAGTATTACTACAACCAGGCTATAGTAGCCATCAGGAGAACAGACAAGGTTAATATTACTACAACCAGGCTATAGTAGCCATCAGGAGAACAGACAACAAGGTTAATATTACTACAACCAGGCTATAGTAGCAATCAGGGGAACAGACAACAAGGTTACTATTACTACAACCAGGCTATAGTAGCCATCAGGAGAACAGACAACAAGGTTAATATTACTACAACCAGGCTATAGTAGCCATCAGGAGAACAGACAAGGTTAATATTACTACAACCAGGCTATAGTAGCCATCAGGAGAACAGACAAGGTTTGTATTACTACAACCAGGCTATAGTAGCCATCAGGAGAACAAACAACAAGGTTAATATTACTACAACCAGGCTATAGTAGCCATCAGGAGAACAGACAGGAGGTGAGGAGTGTGGGCAGTTTGTCTTGTTGTTTTCTCTGTGACTAGAGAACTGATCTAGCATGTGTGTGTGTGTATATATACAGTTGAAGTCTGAAGTTTACATACACCTTAGCCAAATAAATTTAATCTCAGTTTTTCACAATTCCTGACATTTAATCCTAGTAAATATTCCCTGTTTTAGGTCAGTTAGGATCACCATTTTATTTTAAGAATGTGAAGTGTCAGAATAATAGTAGAGAGAATTATTTATTTCAGCTTTTAATTATTTCATTACATTCCCAGTAGGTCAGAAGTTTACAAACACTGAATTAGTATTTGGTAGCATTGCCTTTAAATTGTTTAACTTGGGTCAAACGTTTCGGGTAGCCTTCCACAAGCTTCCCACAATAAGTTGGGTGAATTTTGGCCCATTCCTCCTGACAGAGCTGGTGTGACTGAGTCAGGTTTGTAGGCCTCCTTGCTCACACACGCTTTTTCAGTTCTGCCCACAAATTGTCTATAGGATTGAGGTCAGGGCTTTGTGATGGCCATTCCAATACCTTAACTTTGTTGTCCTTAAGTCATTTTGACACAACTTTGGAAGTATGCTTGGGGTCATTGTCCATTTGGAAGACCCATTTGCAACCAAGCTTTAACTTCCTGACTGTCTTGAGATGTTGCTTCAATATATCCACCTATTTTCCCTCCCTCATGAAGCCATCTATTTTGTGAAGTGCACCAGTCCCTCCTGCAGCAAAGCACCCCCTCAACATGATGCTGCCACCCACATGCTTCACGGTTGGGATGGTGTTCTTCGGCTTGCAAGCCTCCCCCTTTTTCCTCCAAACATAACGATGGTCATTATGGCCAAACACTTCTATTTTTGTTTCATCAGACCAGAGGACATTTCTCCAAAAAGTATGATCTTTGTCCCCATGTGCAGTTGCAAACCGTAGTCTGGCTTTTTTTATGTTGGTTTTGGAGCAGTGGCTTCTTCCTTACGGAGCGGCGTTTCAGGTTATGTCAATATAGGACTAGTTTTACTGTGGATATAGATACTTTTGTACCCGTTTTCTCCAGCATCTTCACAAGGTCCTTTGCTGTTGTTCTGGGATTGATTTGCACTTTTTGCACCAAAGTACGTTCATCTCTAGGAGACAGAACACGTCTCCTTGCTGAGCGGTATGACGGCTGCGTGGTCCCATGGTGTTTATACTTGCGTACTATTGTTTATACAGATGAACGTGGTTCCTTCAGGCATTTGGCAATTGCTCCCAAAGATGAACCAGACTTGTGGAGGTCTACATTTTTTTTTTTTTAGGTCTTGGCTGATTTCTTTTGAATCTCCAATGATGTCAAGCAAAGAGGCGCTGAGTTTGAAGGTAGGCCTTGAAATACATCCACAGGTACACCTCCAATTGACTCAAATGATATCAATTAGCCTATCAGAAGCTTCTAAAGCCATGACATCATTTTCTGGAATTTTCCAAGCTGTTTAAAGGCACAGTCAACTTAGTGTATGTAAACTTCTGACCCACTGGAATTGTGATACAGTGAATTATAAGTGAAATAATCTGTCTGTAAACAATTGTTGGAAAAATGACTTGTGTCATGCATAAAGTAGATGTCCTAACCGACTTGCCAAAACTATAGTTTGTTAACAAGAAAGTTGTGGAGTGGTTGAAAAACGAGTTTTAATGACTCCAACCTAAGTGGATGTAAACTTCCCACTTCAACTGTATCTATATTCTGTAGATCTGATCTATAGCTTCAACTGTATCTATATTCTGTAGATCTGATCTATAGCTTCAACTGTATCTATATTCTGTAGATTTCAACTGTATCTATATTCTGTAGATCTGATCTATGCTCCCCTCTCAGATCAGTCTGGAGTTAGCCCAGTTTTACCTGGAGAATGGGAAGACGGACGAAGCCCTGATGCAGGTTGAAGAGGTGCTGGCGAAGGATGCCCTCCACCCTGATGCCACAATGGTACAATCCTCTCTCCACTATATAACACCCCCCTGACACCACAATGGTACAATCCTCTCTCCTCTATATACACTATATATGCAAAAGTATGCGGACACCCCTTTCAAATGAGTGTATTCAGATATTTCAGCCACACCCGTTGCTGACAGTTGTATACAATTGAGCACACAGCCATGCAATCTCCATAGACAAACATTGGCAGTAAAATGGCCTTACTGAAGAGCTCAGTGACTTCAAACGTGGCACCGTCATGGGATGCCACCTTTCCAATAAGTCAGTTCGTCAAATTTCTGCCCTGCCCGGTCAACTGTAAGTGCTGTTATTGTGAAGTGGAAACGTCTAGGAGCAACAACGGCTCAGCCGCGAAGTGGTAGGCCACACCAGCTCACAGAATGGAACCGCCGAGTGCTGTAGCGCGTTATCATTGTCGTTCTTCGGTTGCCACACTCACTGCAGAGTTTACAAACTGCCTCTGGATCAAATCAGCACAAGAACTTCATGAAATGGGTTTCCATGGCCGAGCAGCCTAAGATCTCCATGCCAAGCGTCAGCTGGAGTGGTGTAAAGTTTACCTCCATTGTACTCTGGAGCAGTGGAAACTCATTTCAACGTACAAATCTGGGTTGGCGGATGCCAGGAGAACGCTATCTGCCCAAATGCAGAGTGCCAACTGTAAAGTTTGGTAGAGGAGGAATAATGGCCTGGGTCTGTTTTTCATGGTTCAGGCCCCTTAGTTCCAGGGAAGGGAAATCCTAAAGCTACAGCACACAATGAGGTTCTAGACGATTCTGTGCTTCCAACTCAGTTTGGAATTTGTGGAAAAATACTTCAACATAGAAATGCTACCAAAAACAATTTACTCAAACTTGTTACAAAATACGGAGTCACCAAATTATATTTTGAAAGAGGAAGCAAAGTACTTTAAGTGTATGTTTTTGTTTGTCTCCCTCCATTACCTCTATCCAACGATAATTGTACGGATATATTTTTTCTGTTAATAATGTAATATTAACATCTGTACAGAAAGACTCTGGTGAATTACAGAGGAGGAACTCTGGCTGGGAAAACTCTACCAGTGGAGGTCTACCAGAGGACTCTGGTGAATTACAGAGGAGGAACTCTGGCTGGGAAAACTCTACCAGTGGAGGTCTACCAGAGGACTCTGGTGAATTACAGAGGAGGAACTCTGGCTGGGAAAACTCTACCAGTGGAGGTATACCAGAGGACTCTGGTGAATTACAGAGGAGGAACTCTGGCTGGGAAAACTCTACCAGTGGAGGTATACCAGAGGACTCTGGTGAATTACAGAGGAGGAACTCTGGCTGGGAAAACTCTACCAGTGGAGGTATACCAGAGGACTCTGGTGAATTACAGAGGAGGAACTTCTAGATACAATTAAAACATTTAAGGCTGGGAAAACTCCAGGGATGGATGGTATACCAGTGGAGATACACCAGTGGAGGTCTACCAGTGGAGATCTAACAGTGGAGGTCTACCAGTGGAGGTCTACAGTGGAGATATACCAGTGGAGATCTAACAGTGGAGGTCTACCAGTGGAGGTCTACCAGTGGAGATATACCAGTGGAGATATACCAGTGGAGATACACCAGTGGAGATCTACCAGTGGAGATCTAACAGTGGAGATCTAACAGTGGAGGTCTAACAGTGGAGATCTAACAGTGGAGATCTAACAGTGGAGATATACCAGTGGAGGTCTACCAGTGGAGGTCTACCAGTGGAGGTCTAACAGTGGAGATCTAACAGTGGAGATCTAACAGTGGAGATCTACCAGTGGAGGTCTACCAGTGGAGATCTACCAGTGGAGGTCTACCAGTGGAGGTCTACCAGTGGAGATCTAACAGTGGAGATCTACCAGTGGAGATATACCAGTGGAGGTCTACCAGTGGAGGTCTAACAGTGGAGATCTAACAGTGGAGGTCTACCAGTGGAGATCTACCAGTGGAGGTCTACCAGTGGAGATCTAACAGTGGAGATCTACCAGTGGAGGTCTAACAGTGGAGATCTAACAGTGGAGGTATACCAGTGGAGATCTACCAGTGGAGGTCTACCAGTGGAGATATACCAGTGGAGATATACCAGTGGAGGTATACCAGTGGAGGTCTACCAGTGGAGATCTAACAGTGGAGGTCTAACAGTGGAGATATACCAGTGGAGATCTACCAGTGGAGATCTACCAGTGGAGATATACCAGTGGAGATATACCAGTGGAGATATACCAGTGGAGATATACCAGTGGAGATCTAACAGTGGAGGTCTAACAGTGGAGGTCTAACAGTGGAGATATACCAGTGGAGATATACCAGTGGAGATCTAACAGTGGAGGTCTAACAGTGGAGATATACCAGTGGAGATATACCAGTGGAGATCTAACAGTGGAGGTCTAACAGTGGAGGTCTACCAGTGGAGGTCTAACAGTGGAGATATACCAGTGGAGATATACCAGTGGAGGTCTACCAGTGGAGATATACCAGTGGAGATATACCAGTGGAGATATACCAGTGGAGATCTAACAGTGGAGGTCTAACAGTGGAGGTCTAACAGTGGAGATATACCAGTGGAGATCTAACAGTGGAGATATACCAGTGGAGGTCTACCAGTGGAGGTCTACCAGTGGAGGTCTACCAGTGGAGGTCTACCAGTGGAGGTCTACCAGTGGAGGTCTAACAGTGGAGATATACCAGTGGAGATATACCAGTGGAGGTCTACCAGTGGAGGTCTACCAGTGGAGATCTACCAGTGGAGATCTAACAGTGGAGATATACCAGTGGAGATATACCAGTGGAGATATACCAGTGGAGATCTAACAGTGGAGGTCTAACAGTGGAGGTACCAGTGGAGATCTACCAGTGGAGATCTAACAGTGGAGGTCTACCAGTGGAGATCTACCAGTGGAGTCTAACAGTGGAGTATACCAGTGGAGATAGTACCAGTGGAGATCTAACAGTGGAGGTCTAACAGTGGAGGTCTACCAGTGGAGATCTACCAGTGGAGGTCTAACAGTGGAGATATACCAGTGGAGGTCTAACAGTGGAGGTCTACCAGTGGAGATACACCAGTGGAGATCTAACAGTGGAGGAACTGGAGGTCTAGATCTACAGTGGAGGCTGGGAAAACCAGTGGAGATATACCAGTGGAGATCTACCAGTGGAGATCTAACAGTGGAGGTCTACCAGTGGAGATCTACCAGTGGAGGTCTACCAGTGGAGATCTACCAGTGGAGGTCTAAAAGTGGAGGTCTACCAGTGGAGGTCTACCAGTTCTAACAGTGGAGATCTACCAGGACTCCGGGAATATACCAGTGGAGGAACTCTAGATATACCAGTGGAGATCTAAAAGGTCTACCAGTGGAGGTCTACCAGTGGAGGTCTACCAGTGGAGGTCTAACAGTGGAGATCTACCAGGAGGAGGATCTAACAGTGGAGGTCTACCAGTGGAGATATACCAGTGGAGGTCTACCAGTGGAGATCTAACAGTGGAGATATACCAGTGGAGATATACCAGTGGAGGTCTACCAGTGGAGATCTACCAGTGGAGGTCTACCAGTGGAGATATACAGTGAGATCTACCAGTGGAGATCTACCAGTGGAGATATACCAGTGGAGATCTACCAGTGGAGATCTAACAGTGGAGGTCTAACAGTGGAGGTCTAACAGTGGAGGTCTAACAGTGGAGATATACCAGTGGAGATCTACCAGTGGAGGTCTACCAGTGGAGGTCTACCAGTGGAGATATACCAGTGGAGGTCTACCAGTGGAGGTCTACCAGTGGAGATCTACCAGTGGAGATCTACCAGTGGAGATATACCAGTGGAGGTCTACCAGTGGAGGTCTACCAGTGGAGATCTACCAGTGGAGGTCTAACAGTGGAGATATACCAGTGGAGGTCTAACAGTGGAGGTCTACCAGTGGAGATACACCAGTGGAGATCTAACAGTGGAGGAACTTCTAGATACAATTAAAACACTTAAGGCTGGGAAAACTCCAGGGATGGATGGTATACCAGTGGAGATCTACCAGTGGAGATCTAACAGTGGAGGTCTACCAGTGGAGATCTACCAGTGGAGGTCTACCAGTGGAGATATACCAGTGGAGATCTAAAAGTGGAGGTCTACCAGTGGAGGTCTACCAGTGGAGGTCTAACAGTGGAGGTCTACCAGTGGAGGTGGAGATCACCAGTGGAGATCTACCAGTGGAGATATACCAGTGGAGATCTACCAGTGGAGGTCTACCAGTGGAGATATACCAGTGGAGATCTAAAGTGGAGGTCTACCAGTGGAGGTCTGGAGATATACCAGTGGAGGTCTACCAGTGGAGGTCTAACAGTGGAGATCTACCAGTGGAGATCTAACAGTGGAGTCTAACAGTGGAGATCTACCAGAGACTCCAGTGAGATTACAGAGGAGGAACTTGGAGATACAATTAAAACATTTAAGGCTTGGAAAACTCCAGGGATGGATGGTATACCAGTGGAGATATACCAGTGGAGGTCTACCAGTGGAGATATACCAGATCTACCAGTGGAGATATACCAGTGGAGATATACCAGTGGAGATCTACCAGTGGAGTGGAGATCTAACAGTGGAGGTCTAACAGTGGAGTGGATATACCAGTGGAGATCTACCAGTGGAGATATACCAGTGGAGGTCTACCAGTGGAGGTCTACCAGTGTCTACCAGTGGAGATCTACCAGTGGAGGTCTACCAGTGGAGAGATCTACCAGTGGAGATATACCAGTGGAGGTCTACCAGTCGAGGTCTACCAGTGGAGGTCTACCAGTGGAGGTCTAACAGTGGAGATATACCAGTGGAGATCTACCAGTGGAGATATACCAGTGGAGGTCTACCAGTGGAGATATACCAGTGGAGATCTAACAGTGGAGTCTAACCAGTGGAGGTCTACCAGTGGAGATATACCAGTGAGATCTACCAGTGGAGGTCTACCAGTGGAGATCTACCAGTGGAGATATACCAGTGGAGATATACCAGTGGAGATCTAACAGTGGAGGTCTAACAGTGGGGATATACCAGAGGTCTACAATTAAAACACCAGTGGAGGCTGGTGGAAAACAGTGGAGATATACCAGGAGATATACCAGATGGATGGTATACCAGTGGAGGTCTACCAGTGGAGGTCTACCAGTGGAGATCTACCAGTGGAGGTCTAACAGTGGAGATATACCAGTGGAGGTCTAACAGTGGAGGTCTACCAGTGGAGATACACCAGTGGAGATCTACCAGTGGAGAACTACCAGTGGAGACTTAAGGCTGGAAAAACTCAGTGGAGGTATACCAGTGGAGATCTACCAGTGGAGATCTAACAGTGGAGGTCTACCAGTGGAGATCTGGAGAATCTACCAGTGGAGATCTAAAACTCCAGGGATGGATGATATACCAGTGGAGATCTAAAAGTGGAGGTCTACCAGTGGAGGTCTACCAGTGGAGGTCTACCAGTGGAGGTCTAACAGTGGAGATCTACCAGTGGAGATATACCAGTGGAGATATACCAGTGGAGGTCTACCAGTGGAGATATACCAGTGGAGATCTAAAAGTGGAGGTCTACCAGTGGAGGTCTACCAGTGGAGGTCTACCAGTGGAGGTCTAACAGTGGAGATCTACCAGTGGAGATCTAACAGTGGAGTTCTAACAGTGGAGATCTACCAGAGGACTCCGGTGAATTACAGAGGAGGAACTTCTAGATACAATTAAAACATTTAAGGCTTGGAAAACTCCAGGGATGGATGGTATACCAGTGGAGATACACCAGTGGAGGTCTACCAGTGGAGATATACCAGTGGAGATCTACCAGTGGAGGTCTACCAGTGGAGATATACCAGTGGAGATCTACCAGTGGAGGTCTACCAGTGGAGGTCTAACAGTGGAGATCTACCAGTGGAGATATACCAGTGGAGATCTACCAGTGGAGGTCTACCAGTGGAGATCTACCAGTGGAGATATACCAGTGGAGGTCTACCAGTGGAGATCTACCAGTGGAGGTCTACCAGTGGAGATCTACCAGTGGAGATCTACCAGTGGAGATCTACCAGTGGAGGTCTACCAGTGGAGGTCTACCAGTGGAGGTCTACCAGTGGAGATCTAACAGTGGAGATCTACCAGTGGAGGTCTACCAGTGGAGGTCTACCAGTGGAGATCTACCAGTGGAGATCTACCAGTGGAGATCTACCAGTGGAGATATACCAGTGGAGATCTACCAGTGGAGATCTAACAGTGGAGGAGACTACCAGTGGAGGTTAAAACCTTAGGCTGGGAAAACTACCAGGGATGGATGGTATACCAGTGGAGATCTACCAGTGGAGATCTAACCCAGTGGAGATCTACCAGTGGAGGTCTACCAGTGGAGATATACCAGTGGAGGTCTACCAGTGGAGATCTACCAGTGGAGGTCTACCAGTGGAGATATACCAGTGGAGATCTAAAAGTGGAGGTCTACCAGTGGAGGTCTACCAGTGGAGATCTACCAGTGGAGGTCTACCAGTGGAGGTCTACCAGTGGAGATCTACCAGATATGGAGAAGGCTGGAAATATACCAGTGGAGATATACCAGGTCTACCAGTGGAGATATACCAGTGGAGATCTACCAGTGGAGATAAAAGTCTACCAGTGGAGGTCTACCAGTGGAGGTCTACCAGTGGAGGTCTACCAGTGGAGGTCTACCAGTGGAGATTACCAGTGGAGGTCTACCAGTGGAGATCTAACAGTGGAGATCTACCAGTGGAGATTCTACCAGTGGAGATCTACCAGTGGACTCCGGAGATAAGGCTACCAGAGGAGAATCTACAATTAAAACATTTAAGGAGATAACCAGTGGATGGTATACCAGTGGAGATACACCAGTGGAGGTCTAACAGTGGAGATCTACCAGTGGAGATCTACCAGTGGAGATCTACCAGTGGAGGTCTACCAGTGGAGATCTACCAGTGGAGATATACCAGTGATATACCAGTGGAGGTCTACTACCAGTGGAGGTCTACCAGTGGAGATCTACCAGTGGAGATCTACCAGTGGATATATACCAGTGGAGGTCTACCAGTGGATATATACCAGTGGAGGTCTACCAGTGGAGGTCTAACAGTGGAGATATACCAGTGGAGGTCTACCAGTGGAGGTCTACCAGTGGAGATATACCAGTGGAGGTCTAACAGTGGAGATATACCAGTGGAAATATACCAGTTGAGGTCTACCAGTGGAGGTCTACCAGTGGAGATCTAACAGTGGAGGTCTACCAGTGGAGATCTACCAGTGGAGGTCTACCAGTGGAGATATACCAGTGGAGATCTAAAAGTGGAGGTCTACCAGTGGAGGTCTACCAGTGGAGGTCTACCAGTGGAGATCTAACAGTGGAGATATACCAGTGGAGATATACCAGTGTAGGTCTACCAGTGGAGGTCTACCAGTGGAGGTCTACCAGTGGAGATATACCAGTGGAGATCTAAAAGTGGAGGTCTACCAGTGGAGGTCTACCAGTGGAGGTCTACCAGTGGAGATCTACCAGTGGAGATCTACCAGTGGAGATCTACCAGTGGAGATCTACCAGTGGAGATATACCAGTGGAGATATACCAGTGGAGATCTACCAGTGGAGATCTAACAGTGGAGATCTACCAGAGGACTCCGGTGAAATACAGAGGAGGAACTTCTAGATACAATTAAAACATTTAAGGCTTGGAAAACTCCAGGGATGGATGGTATACCAGTGGAGATACACCAGTGGAGGTCTACCAGTGGAGGTCTACCAGTGGAGATCTAACAGTGGAGATCTACCAGTGGAGATCTACCAGTGGAGATATACCAGAGGAGGAACTTCTAGATACAATTAAAACATTTAAGGCTGGGAAAACTCCAGGGATGGATGGTATACCAGTGGAGATCTAACAGTGGAGGTCTACCAGTGGAGATCTAACAGTGGAGATCTACCAGTGGAGGTCTACCAGTGGAGATCTACCAGTGGAGGTCTACCAGTGGAGATCTACCAGTGGAGGTCTACCAGTGGAGATCTACCAGTGGAGGTCTACCAGTGGAGATCTACCAGTGGAGATCTACCAGTGGAGATCTACCAGTGGAGATATACCAGTGGAGGTCTACCAGTGGAGATATACCAGTGGAGATATACCAGTGGATGTCTACCAGTGGAGGTCTACCAGTGGAGGTCTACCAGTGGAGGTCTACCAGTGGAGATATACCAGTGGAGGTCTACCAGTGGAGATCTACCAGTGGAGATATACCAGTGGAGGTCTACCAGTGGAGATCTACCAGTGGAGGTCTACCAGTGGAGGTCTACCAGTGGAGATATACCAGTGGAGGTCTACCAGTGGAGGTCTACCAGTGGAGATCTACCAGTGGAGGTCTACCAGTGGAGGTCTACCAGTGGAGGTCTACCAGTGGAGATCTACCAGTGGAGATATACCAGTGGAGATATACCAGTGTAGGTCTACCAGTGGAGGTCTACCAGTGGAGATATACCAGTGGAGATCTAAAAGTGGAGGTCTACCAGTGGAGGTCTACCAGTGGAGGTCTACCAGTGGAGGTCTACCAGTGGAGATCTACCAGTGGAGATCTACCAGTGGAGATCTACCAGTGGAGGTCTACCAGTGGAGATATACCAGTGGAGATCTACCAGTGGAGATCTACCAGTGGAGATCTACCAGTGGAGATCTAACAGTGGAGGAACTTCTAGATACAATTAAAACATTTAAGGCTGGGAAAACTCCAGGGATGGATGGTATACCAGTGGAGATCTACCAGTGGAGGTCTACCAGTGGAGGTCTAACAGTGGAGATCTACCAGTGGAGATCTACCAGTGGAGATATACCAGTGAACCAGAGGAGGAACTCTAGATACAATTAAAACATTTAAGAGGTCTACCAGTGGAGGTCTACCAGTGGAGATCTAACAGTGGAGGTCTACCAGTGGAGATCTAACAGTGGAGATCTACCAGTGGAGATCTATACCAGTGGAGGTCTACCAGTGGAGATATACCAGTGGAGATCTACCAGTGGAGGTCTACCAGTGGAGTCTACCAGTGGAGGTCTACCAGTGGAGATCTACCAGTGGAGGTCTACCAGTGGAGATCTACCAGTGGAGATATACCAGTGGAGGTCTACCAGTGGAGATCTACCAGTGGACTCCACTGGAGATCTAACAGTGGAGGAACTACCAGTGGATCTACAAGTAAAACATCTAAGGCTTGGAAAACTCCAGGGATGGATGGTATACCAGTGGAGATCACCAGTGGAGGTCTACCAGTGGAGATATACCAGTGGAGGTCTACCAGTGGAGGTCTACCAGTGGAGGTCTAAAAGATCTACCAGTGGAGATATACCAGTGGAGATCTACCAGTGGAGGTCTACCAGTGGAGATCTACCAGTGGAGATATACCAGTGGAGGTCTACCAGTGGAGATCTACCAGTGGAGGTCTACCAGTGGAGATCTACCAGTGGAGATCTACCAGTGGAGATCTACCAGTGGAGGTCTACCAGTGGAGATCTACTACCAGTGGAGGTCTACCAGTGGAGATCTACCAGTGGAGGTCTACCAGTGGAGGTCTACCAGTGGAGATCTACCAGTGGAGATATACCAGTGGAGATCTACCAGTGGAGGAACTTCTGGAGATATACAATTAAAACCAGTGGGAGGCTGGAGATAAACCAGTGGAGGTCTACCAGTGGAGATCTACCAGTGGAGATCTACCAGTGGAGGTCTACCAGTGGAGATGTATACCAGTGGAGGTCTACCAGTGGAGGTCTACCAGTGGAGATATACCAGTGGAGGTCTACCAGTGGAGGTCTACCAGTGGAGGTCTACCAGTGGAGATCTACCAGTGGAGTTCTACCAGTGGAGGTCTACCAGTGGAGATCTACCAGTGGAGGTCTGCCGGTGAATTACCAGTGGAGATACTACCAGTGGAGGTACAAGTAAAACTACCAGTGGAAATACCAGGGATGGATGGTATACCAGTGGAGATACACCAGTGGAGGTCTACCAGTGGAGGTCTACCAGTGGAGATCTACCAGTGGAGATCTACCAGTGGAGTCTACCAGTGGAGATATACCAGTGGAACTTCTATACCAGTGGAGATATACCAGTGGAGGTCTACCAGTGGAGGTCTACCAGTGGAGATATACCAGTGGAGATCTACCAGTGGAGGTCTACCAGTGGAGATATACCAGTGGAGATATACCAGTGGAGGTCTACCAGTGGAGGTCTACCAGTGGAGATCTACCAGTGGAGGTCTACCAGTGGAGATCTACCAGTGGAGGTCTACCAGTGGAGATCTACCAGTGGAGATATACCAGTGGAGGTCTACCAGTGGAGATATACCAGTGGAGGTCTACCAGTGGAGATCTAACAGTGGAGATCTACCAGTGGAGGTCTACCAGTGGAGGTCTACCAGTGGAGATCTACCAGTGGAGATCTACCAGTGGAGATCTACCAGTGGAGATATACCAGTGGAGGTCTACCAGTGGAGGTCTACCAGTGGAGGTCTACCAGTGGAGATATACCAGTGGAGGTCTACCAGTGGAGATATATACCAGTGGAGGTCTACCAGTGGAGGTCTACCAGTGGAGATCTACCAGTGGAGATATACCAGTGGAGGTCTACCAGTGGAGATATACCAGTGGAGATATACCAGTGAAGATATACCAGTGGAGGTCTACCAGTGGAGGTCTACCAGTGGAGATATACCAGTGGAGTTATACCAGTGGAGGTATACCAGTGGAGGTCTACCAGTGGATATATACCAGTGGAGATCTACCAGTGGAGAGCTACCAGTGGAGGTCTACCAGTGGAGATATACCAGTGGAGATATACCAGTGGAGATATACCAGTGGAGGTCTACCAGTGGAGGTCTACTAGTGGAGATCTACCAGTGGAGGTCTAACAGTGGAGATCTAACAGTGGAGGAACTTCTAGATACAATTAAAACACTTAAGGCTGGGAAAACTCCAGGGATGGATGGTATACCAGTGGAGATCTACCAGTGGAGATCTAACAGTGGAGGTCTACCAGTGGAGATCTACCAGTGGAGGTCTACCAGTGGAGATATACCAGTGGAGATCTAAAAGTGGAGGTCTACCAGTGGAGATATACCAGTGGAGATCTAAAAGTGGAGGTCTACCAGTGGAGGTCTACCAGTGGAGGTCTAACAGTGGAGATCTACCAGTGGAGATATACCAGTGGAGATATACCAGTGGAGGTCTACCAGTGGAGATATACCAGTGGAGATCTAAAAGTGGAGGTCTACCAGTGGAGGTCTACCAGTGGAGGTCTACCAGTGGAGGTCTAACAGTGGAGATCTACCAGTGGAGATCTAACAGTGGAGTTCTAACAGTGGAGATCTACCAGAGGACTCCGGTGAATTACAGAGGAGGAACTTCTAGATACAATTAAAACATTTAAGGCTTGGAAAACTCCAGGGATGGATGGTATACCAGTGGAGATACACCAGTGGAGGTCTACCAGTGGAGATATACCAGTGGAGATCTACCAGTGGAGGTCTACCAGTGGAGATATACCAGTGGAGATCTACCAGTGGAGGTCTACCAGTGGAGGTCTAACAGTGGAGATCTACCAGTGGAGATATACCAGTGGAGATCTACCAGTGGAGATATACCAGTGGAGGTCTACCAGTGGAGATATACCAGTGGAGGTCTACCAGTGGAGATCTACCAGTGGAGGTCTACCAGTGGAGATCTACCAGTGGAGGTCTACCAGTGGAGATCTACCAGTGGAGATATACCAGTGGAGGTCTACCAGTGGAGGTCTACCAGTGGAGGTCTACCAGTGGAAGTCTACCAGTGGAAGTCTACCAGTGGAGATCTACCAGTGGAGGTCTACCAGTGGAGGTCTACCAGTGGAGGTCTACCAGTGGAGATCTACCAGTGGAGATCTACCAGTGGAGATATACCAGTGGAGATCTAACAGTGGAGGAACTTCTAGATACAATTAAAACACTTAAGGCTGGGAAAACTCCAGGGATGGATGGTATACCAGTGGAGATCTACCAGTGGAGATCTAACAGTGGAGATCTACCAGTGGAGATCTACCAGTGGAGATCTACCAGTGGAGATATACCAGTGGAGGTCTACCAGTGGAGATCTACCAGTGGAGGTCTACCAGTGGAGATATACCAGTGGAGATCTAAGTGGAGATCTACCAGTGGAGGTCTACCAGTGGAGATATACCAGTGGAGATCTAAAAGTGGAGGTCTACCAGTGGAGGTCTACCAGTGGAGGTCTACCAGTGGAGGTCTACCAGTGGAGGTCTACCAGTGGAGGTCTACCAGTGGAGGTCTACCAGTGGAGATATACCAGTGGAGGTCTACCAGTGGAGATATACCAGTGGAGATCTAAAAGTGGAGGTCTACCAGTGGAGGTCTACCAGTGGAGGTCTACCAGTGGAGGTCTAACAGTGGAGATCTACCAGTGGAGATCTAACAGTGGAGATATACCAGTGGAGATATACCAGTGGAGATCTACCAGAGGACTCCGGTGAATTACAGAGGAGGAACTTCTAGATACAATTAAAACATTTAAGGCTTGGAAAACTCCAGGGATGGATGGTATACCAGTGGAGATACACCAGTGGAGGTCTACCAGTGGAGATCTACCAGTGGAGATCTACCAGTGGAGATCTACCAGTGGAGGTCTACCAGTGGAGATATACCAGTGGAGATATACCAGTGGAGGTCTACCAGTGGAGGTCTACCAGTGGAGATCTACCAGTGGAGATCTACCAGTGGATATATACCAGTGGAGGTCTACCAGTGGATATATACCAGTGGAGGTCTACCAGTGGAGATCTACCAGTGGAGATCTACTAGTGGAGGTCTAACAGTGGAGATATACCAGTGGAGATATACCAGTGGAGGTCTACCAGTGGAGGTCTACCAGTGGAGATCTACCAGTGGAGGTCTAACAGTGGAGATCTACCAGTGGAGATATACCAGTGGAGATATACCAGTGGAGGTCTACCAGTGGAGATATACCAGTGGAAATATACCAGTTGAGGTCTACCAGTGGAGGTCTACCAGTGGAGATCTAACAGTGGAGGTCTACCAGTGGAGATCTACCAGTGGAGGTCTACCAGTGGAGATATACCAGTGGAGATCTAAAAGTGGAGGTCTACCAGTGGAGGTCTACCAGTGGAGGTCTACCAGTGGAGATATACAGGGAGATCTAAAAGTGGAGATCTACCAGTGGAGGTCTACCAGTGGAGATCTACCAGTGGAGATCTACCAGTGGAGGTCTACCAGTGGAGGTCTACCAGTGGAGATCTACCAGTGGAGGTCTACCAGTGGAGATATACCAGTGGAGGTCTACCAGTGGAGGTATACCAGTGGAGATATACCAGTGGAGGTCTACCAGTGGAGGTCTACCAGTGGAGATCTACCAGTGGAGATATACCAGTGGAGGTCTACCAGTGGATGTATACCAGTGGAGGTCTACCAGTGGAGATCTACCAGTGGAGATATACCAGTGGAGGTATACCAGTGGAGATATACCAGTGGAGGTCTACCAGTGGAGATATACCAGTGGATATATACCAGTGGAGGTCTACCAGTGGAGATCTACCAGTGGAGATCTACCAGTGGATATATACCAGTGGAGGTCTACCAGTGGATATATACCAGTGGAGGTCTACCAGTGGAGATCTACCAGTGGAGGTCTAACAGTGGAGATATACCAGTGGAGATATACCAGTGGAGGTCTACCAGTGGAGGTCTACCAGTGGAGATCTACCAGTGGAGGTCTAACAGTGGAGATCTACCAGTGGAGATATACCAGTGGAGATATACCAGTGGAGGTCTAACAGTGGAGGTCTACCAGTATACCAGTGGAGATATACCAGTTGAGGTCTACCAGTGGAGGTCTACCAGTGGAGATCTAACAGTGGAGGTCTACCAGTGGAGATCTACCAGTGGAGGTCTACCAGTGGAGATATACCAGTGGAGATCTAAAAGTGGAGGTCTACCAGTGGAGGTCTACCAGTGGAGGTCTACCAGTGGAGATATATAAGGGGAGTTCTACCAGTGGAGATCTACCAGTGGAGGTCTACCAGTGGAGGTCTACCAGTGGAGATATACCAGTGGAGGTCTACCAGTGGAGGTCTACCAGTGGAGATCTACCAGTGGAGGTCTACCAGTGGAGATATACCAGTGGGGGTCTACCATTGGAGGTCTACCAGTGGAGATATACCAGTGGAGGTATACCAGTGGAGGTCTACC
Organism: Oncorhynchus nerka; assembly: GCF_034236695.1. Classification (NCBI taxonomy): domain Eukaryota; kingdom Metazoa; phylum Chordata; class Actinopteri; order Salmoniformes; family Salmonidae; genus Oncorhynchus; species Oncorhynchus nerka. The sequence goes on along the minus strand of NC_088401.1, from coordinate 1,828,137 downwards.
AGTGGAGATCTACCAGTGGAGATATACCAGTGGAGGTCTACCAGTGGATGTATACCAGTGGAGGTCTACCAGTGGAGGTCTACCAGTGGAGATATACCAGTGGAGGTATACCAGTGGAGATATACCAGTGGAGGTCTACCAGTGGAGGTCTACCAGTGGAGATATACCAGTGGAGATTTACCAGTGGAGGTCTACCAGTGGAGATATACCAGTGGAGGTCTGCCAGTGGAGGTCTACCAGTGGAGATCTACCAGTGGAGGTCTACCAGTGGAGGTCTACCAGTGGAGATATACCAGTGGAGGTCTACCAGTGGAAATATACCAGTGGAGGTCTACCAGTGAAGGTCTACCAGTGGAGATATACCAGTGGAGGTCTACCAGTGGAGGTCTACCAGTGGAAATATACCAGTGGCGATATACCACTGGATGTCTACCAGTGGAGATATACCAGTGGAGGTCTACCAGTGGAGATATACCAGTTGAGGTCTACCAGTGGAGATATACCAGTGGGGATCTACCAGTGGAGATCTACCAGTGGAGGTCTACCAGTGGAGATCTACCAGTGGAGATATACCAGTGGAGGTCTACCAGTGGAGGTCTACCAGTGGAGGTCTACCAGTGGAGGTCTACCAGTGGAGATATACCAGTGGAGATATACCAGTGGAGGTCTACCAGTGGAGATATACCAGTGGAGATATACCAGTGGATGTCTACCAGTGGAGGTCTACCAGTGGAGGTCTACCAGTGGAGATATACCAGTGGAGGTCTACCAGTGGAGATCTACCAGTGGAGATATACCAGTGGATGTCTACCAGTGGAGATCTACCAGTGGAGGTCTACCAGTGGAGGTCTACCAGTGGAGGTCTACCAGTGGAGGTCTACCAGTGGAGATATACCAGTGGATGTCTACCAGTGGAGGTCTACCAGTGGAGGTCTACCAGTGGAGGTCTACCAGTGGAGATATACCAGTGGAGATATACCAGTGGAGGTCTACCAGTGGAGATATACCAGTGGAGATATACCAGTGGATGTCTACCAGTGGAGGTCTACCAGTGGAGGTCTACCAGTGGAGATATACCAGTGGAGATATACCAGTGGAGATCTAACAGTGGAGGTCTACCAGTGGAGGTCTACCAGTGGAGATCTACCAGTGGAGATATACCAGTGGAGGTCTACCAATTTTTTTTTGATGTACTCAGAGGACGTTATTAGCGTGTTTTATCCACTCTTATATAAACAGTAGATTATCAGACACTCAACAACAAGGCCTGATTGCATTATTACTGAAACAGGATCCAAGTGGGAAATATAAAGATCTACCAGTGGAGATCTACCAGTGGAGATCTACCTCTATATGGACACCCCCTGACGCCACAATGGTTTAGTCCAGTCTCTACCAGTGGAGATATACCAGTGGATTACCACAGGCCCAGTAATGGTTTAGTCCTGGAGGTCTCCAGTGGAGATATATAACACCCCCAGTGATGCCACAATGGTTTAGTCCTGGAGATCTCCAGTGGATATAACACCCCTGATGCCACAATGGTTTAGTCCTCTCTCCTATAAACAGTAGATTATCAGACACTCAACAACAAGGCTGATTGCCAGGATCAATGGTTTAGTCCAGTCTCTCCTCTATATAACACCCCCCTGACGCCACAATGGTTTAGTCCTCTCTCCTCTGTATAACATTCCCCACAGGCCATAATGGTTTAGTCCTCTCTCCTCTATATAACACCCCCCTGATGCCACAATGGTTTAGTCCTCTCTCCTCTATATAACACCCCCCTGATGCCACAATGGTTTAGTCCTCTCTCCTCTATATAACACCCCCCTGATGCCACAATGGTTTAGTCCTCTCTCCTCTATATAACACCCCCCTGATGCCACAATGGTTTAGTCCTCTCTCCTCTATATAACATCCCCCATAGACCATAATGGTTTAGTCCTCTCTCCTCTATTTAACACCCCCCTGACGCCGCAATGGTTTAGTCCTCTCTCCTCGATATAACATCCCCCACAGGCCATAATGGTTTAGTCCTCTCTCCTCTATATAACACCCCCCTGACGCCACAATGGTTTAGTCCTCTCCTCGAAATAACATCCCCCACAAGCCATAATGGTTTAGTCCTCTCTCCTCTTTTTAACATCCCCCAGAGGCCACAATGGTTTAGTCCTCTCTCCTCTTTGTACATTATACGTGCTAGAGTACACTGGGAAGGTTGACATAAGCATCATGTTCCTGTGTCTGCCTGAAGGTGTACGGAGATATCAAGTTGAAGGAGGAGAAGTTTGATGAGTCTGTGGAGATATTCCTTGGACTGATGGACAGATGCCCAGGTACATGATGCCCAGGAACATGTTATATTTTAAACAGACTACTGTTACTGGGTCTCGTGTTTATTTTGACTTTATTTTGATTCTGTCTGGGTATCTTACCCATGTACCCAGGGGTATTCAAATCTGACCCTACGAGGTCCAGATTACAGCTGGTTTTCTGTTCTACCTGATAATTATTTGCACCCACCTGGTGTCCCAGGTCTAAATCAGGCCTGATTAGAGAGGAATCACCCATCTGGTGTCCCAGGTCTAAATCAGTCCCTGATTAGAGAGGAATAACCCACCTGGTGTCCCAGGTCTAAATCAGTCCCTGATTAGAGAGGAATAACCCACCTGGTGTCCCAGGTCTAAATCAGTCCCTGATTAGAGGGGAATCACCCACCTGGTGGCCCAGGTCTAAATCAGGCCCTGATGAGAGAGGAATCACCCACCTGGTGTCCCAGGTCTAAATCAGGCCCTGATGAGAGGGGAATCACCCACCTGGTGTCCCAGGTCTAAATCAGGCCCTGATGAGAGGGGAATCACCCACCTGGTGTCCCAGGTCTAAATCAGGCCCTGATGAGAGGGGAATCACCCACCTGGTGTCCCAGGTCTAAATCAGGCCCCGATTAGAGAGGAATCACCCACCAGGTGTCCCAGGTCTAAATCAGGCCCCTTTGCGTCCTGTTCCAGAGTTGAGGGATCTAGACGTTGAATTCAGTGTATAGCAGCATATATTGTATACTGCTGTGTAATGGTGTTGTTACTGTCCCATAGATAACTACGTGTTCCTGGCTAAGTGCATCCAGGTGCTGAGATGGTCAGCCAGACTGGATGACGCCCTGGCTCTGTTTCAAGCCTGTGAGCACCACAACCACGGAGCTACCACTGAGCCTGGATACAACTACTGTAAAGGCCTTTACTACTGGTGAGTGTCTAATACAACAACTACTGTAAAGGCCTTTACTACTGGTGAGTGTCTAATACAACAACTACTGTAAAGACCTTTACTACTGGTGAGTGTCTATTACAACAACTACTGTAAAGACCTTTACTACTGGTGGGTGTCTAATACAACAACTGTAAAGACCTTTACTACTGGTGAGTGTCTAATACAACAACTACTGTAAAGGCCTTTACTACTGGTGAGTGTCTATTACAACTACTACTGTAAAGACCTTTACTACTGGTGAGTGTCTATTACAACAACTACTGTAAAGACCTTTACTACTGGTGAGTGTCTATTACAACTACTACTGTAAAGACCTTTACTACTGGTGAGTGTCTAATACAACAACTACTGTAAAGGCCTTTACTACTGGTGAGTGTCTATTACAACAACTGTAAAGACCTTTACTACTGGTGAGTGTCTAATACAACAACTACTGTAAAGACCTTTACTACTGGTGAGTGTCTAATACAACAACTACTGTAAAGACCTTTACTACTGGTGAGTGTCTATTACAACAACTACTGTAAAGACCTTTACTACTGGTGAGTGTCTAATACAACAACTACTGTAAAGGCCTTTACTACTGGTGAGTGTCTATTACAACAACTACTGTAAAGACCTTTACTACTGGTGAGTGTCTAATACAACAACTACTGTAAAGGCCTTTACTACTGGTGAGTGTCTAATACAACAACTACTGTAAAGACCTTTACTACTGGTGAGTGTCTATTACAACTACTGTAAAGACCTTTACTACTGGTGAGTGTCTATTACAACTACTACTGTAAAGGCCTTTACTACTGGTGAGTGTCTAATACAACAACTACTGTAAAGACCTTTACTACTGGTGAGTGTCTAATACAACAACTACTGTAAAGACCTTTACTACTGGTGAGTGTCTATTACAACTACTGTAAAGACCTTTACTACTGGTGAGTGTCTATTACAACAACTGTAAAGACCTTTACTACTGGTGAGTGTCTATTACAACAACTACTGTAAAGACCTTTACTACTGGTGAGTGTCTATTACAACAACTACTGTAAAGGCCTTTACTACTGGTGAGTGTCTATTACAACTACTGTAAAGACCTTTACTACTGGTGAGTGTCTATTACAACAACTACTGTAAAGGCCTTTACTACTGGTGAGTGTCTATTACAACTACTGTAAAGGCCTTTACTACTGGTGAGTGTCTATTACAACTACTGTAAAGACCTTTACTACTGGTGAGTGTCTATTACAACTACTGTAAAGACCTTTACTACTGGTGAGTGTCTATTACAACTAACTGTAAAGACCTTTACTACTGGTGAGTGTCTATTACAAACTACTGTAAAGACCTTTACTACTGGTGAGTGTCTATTACAACAACTACTGTAAAGACCTTTACTACTGGTGAGTGTCTAATACAACAACTACTGTAAAGACCTTTACTACTGGTGAGTGTCTATTACAACAACTACTGTAAAGGCCTTTACTACTGGTGAGTGTCTAATACAACAACTACTGTAAAGGCCTTTACTACTGGTGAGTGTCTATTACAACAACTACTGTAAAGACCTTTACTACTGGTGAGTGTCTAATACAACAACTACTGTAAAGACCTTTACTACTGGTGAGTGTCTAATACAACAACTACTGTAAAGACCTTTACTACTGGTGAGCGTCTTATACAACTACTGTAAAGGCCTTTACTACTGGTGAGTGTCTATTACAACTACTACTGTAAAGACCTTTACTACTGGTGAGTGTCTAATACAACAACTGTAAAGACCTTTACTACTGGTGAGTGTCTATTACAACTACTACTGTAAAGACCTTTACTACTGGTGAGTGTCTAATACAACAACTACTGTAAAGACCTTTACTACTGGTGAGTGTCTATTACAACAACTACTGTAAAGACCTTTACTACTGGTGAGTGTCTATTACAACAACTGTAAAGGCCTTTACTACTGGTGAGTGTCTATTACAACAACTACTGTAAAGACCTTTACTACTGGTGAGTGTCTAATACAACAACTACTGTAAAGACCTTTACTACTGGTGAGCGTCTTATACAACTACTGTAAAGGCCTTTACTACTGGTGAGTGTCTATTACAACTACTACTGTAAAGACCTTTACTACTGGTGAGTGTCTAATACAACAACTGTAAAGACCTTTACTACTGGTGAGTGTCTATTACAACTACTACTGTAAAGACCTTTACTACTGGTGAGTGTCTAATACAACAACTACTGTAAAGACCTTTACTACTGGTGAGAGTCTTATATCCAAAAGTTGTAAGAAAAAAAAATATATTTTTTTAGGAAGAGGAATATGACACAGATGACTTTTCTCTCTTCTACTTTTCATTCTATCTGTGTAGGGAATATCTAGTCTCTATCTGTGTAGGGAATATCTAGTCTCGAGCTGCATAGAACTAGCTGTATAGTAAGTGTCTAGTCTCTATCTATATATTAAGTGTCTAGTCTCTAGCTGTATAGAACTAGCTGTATATTAAGTGTCTAGTCTCTATCTATATATTAAGTGTCTAGTCTCTATCTGTTTAGTGAGTGTCTAGTCTCTAGCTGTATAGAACTAGCTGTATATTAAGTGTCTAGTCTCTATCTGTATAGAACCAGCTGTATAGTAAGTGTCTAGTCTCTAGCTGTATATTAAGTGTCTAGTCTCTAGCTGTATATTAAGTGTCTAGTCTCTATCTATATATTAAGTGTCTAGTCTCTAGCTGTATATTAAGTGTCTAGTCAACTCTGTATATTTACTACTGGTAGTGTCTAGCTGTATATTTAACTGGTGTGTCTAGTCTCTACTACTGTATATACTGGTGAGTGTCTAGTCTCTAGCTGTATAGAACTTATACTGGTGAGTGTCTAGTCTCTAGCTGTATAGACCTTACTACTGTCTAGTCTCTAGCTGTATAGAACTAGCTGTATATTACTAGTGTCTAGTCTCTAGCTTTATAAAACTAGCTGTATATTAAGTGTCTAGTCTCTAGCTGTATATTAAGTGTCTAGTCTCTAGCTTTATAAAACTAGCTGTATATTAAGTGTCTAGTCTCTAGCTGTATAGAACTAGCTGTATATTAAGTGTCTAGTCTCTAGCTGTATAGTAAGTGTCTAGTCTCTATCTATATATTAAGTGTCTAGTCTCTAGCTGTATAGAACTAGCTGTATAGTAAGTGTCTAGTCTCTAGCTGTATAGAACTAGCTGTAACTAGCTGCTGTATAGAAGTGTCTTACTAGTGTCTAGTCTCTAGCTGTATAACTACTGTCTAGTCTCTATCTATATATTAAGTGTCTAGTCTCTAGCTGTATAGAACTAGCTGTATATTAAGTGTCTAGTCTCTAGCTGTATAGTAAGTGTCTAGTCTCTATCTATATATTAAGTGTCTAGTCTCTAGCTGTATAGAACTAGCTGTATATTAAGTGTCTAGTCTCTAGCTGTATAGTAAGTGTCTAGTCTCTAGCTGTATAGAACTAGCTGTATATTAAGTGTCTAGTCTCTAGCTGTATAGTAAGTGTCTAGTCTCTAGCTGTATAGTGAGTGTCTAGTCTCTAGCTGTATAGTCTCTAGCTAGTGTCTGTCTCTAGCTGTATATTAAGTGTCTAGTCTCTAGCTGTATATTAAGTGTCTAGTCTCTAGCTGTATAGAACTAGCTGTATATTAAGTGTCTAGTCTCTAGCTGTATATTAAGTGTCTAGTCTCTAGCTGTATAGTAAGTGTCTAGTCTCTAGCTGTATATTAAGTGTCTAGTCTCTATCTATATATTAAGTGTCTAGTCTCTAGCTGTATATTAAGTGTCTGGTCTCTAGCTGTATAGTAAGTGTCTAGTCTCTAGCTGTATAGTAAGTGTCTAGTCTCTAGCTGTATATAGCTGTATAGTAAAGTCTCTAGCTGTATATTAAGTGTCTAGTCTCTAGCTGTATATTAAGTGTCTAGTCTCTAGCTGTATATTAAGTGTCTAGTCTCTAGCTGTATATTAAGTGTCTAGTCTCTAGCTGTATAGAACTAGCTGTATATTAAGTGTCTAGTCTCTAGCTGTATATTAAGTGTCTAGTCTCTAGCTGTATAGAACTAGCTGTATATTAAGTGTCTAGTCTCTAGCTGTTTAGTAAGTGTCTAGTCTCTAGCTGTATATTAAGTGTCTAGTCTCTAGCTGTATATTAAGTGTCTAGTCTCTAGCTGTATAGAACTAGCTGTATATTAAGTGTCTAGTCTCTAGCTGTATATTAAGTGTCTAGTCTCTAGCTGTATAGAACTAGCTGTATATTAAGTGTCTAGTCTCTATCTATATATTAAGTGTCTAGTCTCTAGCTGTATATTAAGTGTCTAGTCTCTAGCTGTATAGAACTAGCTGTATATTAAGTGTCTAGTCTCTAGCTGTATAGTGAGTGTATAGTAAGTCTATCTATATATAGTAAGTGTCTAGTCTCTAGCTGTATAGTAAGTGTCTAGTCTCTAGCTGTATAGTAAGTGTCTAGTCTCTAGCTGTATATTAAGTGTCTAGTCTCTAGCTGTATATTAAGTGTCTAGTCTCTAGCTGTATAGAACTAGCTGTATATTAAGTGTCTAGTCTCTAGCTGTATAAAACTAGCTGTATATTAAGTGTCTAGTCTCTAGCTGTATATTAAGTGTCTAGTCTCTAGCTGTATAGAACTAGCTGTATATTAAGTGTCTAGTCTCTATCTATATATTAAGTGTCTAGTCTCTAGCTGTATATTAAGTGTCTAGTCTCTAGCTGTATATTAAGTGTCTAGTCTCTAGCTGTATATTAAGTGTCTAGTCTCTAGCTGTATATTAAGTGTCTAGTCTCTAGCTGTATAAAACTAGCTGTATATTAAGTGTCTAGTCTCTAGCTTTATAAAACTAGCTGTATATTAAGTGTCTAGTCTCTAGCTGTATAGAACTAGCTGTATATTAAGTGTCTAGTCTCTATCTATATATTAAAGTGTCTAGTCTCTAGCTGTATATTGTCTAGTCTCTAGCTGTATAGTGTCTAGTCTCTAGCTGTATAGAACTAGTGTCTAGTCTCTGCTGCAGCTAGTCTAGTCTAGCTGCTGTATAGTAAGTGTCTAGTCTCTATCTAGCTGTATATTAAGTGTCTAGTCTCTAGCTGTCTCTAGCTGTATTAAGTGTCTAGTCTCTAGCTGTATAAAACTAGCTGTTTAGTGAGTGTCTAGTCTCTAGCTGTATAGAACTAGCTGTATAGTAAGTGTCTAGTCTCTATCTATATATTAAGTGTCTAGTCTCTAGCTGTATATTAAGTGTCTAGTCTCTAGCTGTATAGAACTAGCTGTTTAGTGAGTGTCTAGTCTCTAGCTGTATAGTGAGTGTCTAGTCTCTATCTATATATTAAGTGTCTAGTCTCTAGCTGTATATTAAGTGTCTAGTCTCTAGCTGTATATTAAGTGTCTAGTCTCTAGCTGTATAGAACTAGCTGTATATTAAGTGTCTAGTCTCTAGCTGTATAGAACTAGCTGTAAGTGTCTAGCTGTAGTGTCTAGTCTCTAGCTGTCTCTATGTATTAAGTGTCTAGTCTCTAGCTGTATATTAAGTGTCTAGTCTCTAGCTGTATAGAACTAGCTGTATATTAAGTGTCTAGTCTCTAGCTGTATAGAACTAGCTGTATATTAAGTGTCTAGTCTCTAGCTGTATATTAAGTGTCTAGTCTCTAGCTGTATATTAAGTGTCTAGTCTCTAGCTGTATAGAACTAGCTGTATATTAAGTGTCTAGTCTCTAGCTGTATAGAACTAGCTGTATATTAAGTGTCTAGTCTCTAGCTGTATAGAACTAGCTGTATATTAAGTGTCTAGTCTCTAGCTGTATAGAACTAGCTGTATAGTAAGTGTCTAGTCTCTAGCTGTATAGTAAGTGTCTAGTCTCTAGCTGTATATTAAGTGTCTAGTCTCTAGCTGTATAGTGAGTGTCTAGTCTCTATCTATATATTAAGTGTCTAGTCTCTAGCTGTATAGTAAGTGTCTAGTCTCTAGCTGTATAGAACTAGCTGTATATTAAGTGTCTAGTCTCTAGCTGTATAGTAAGTGTCTAGTCTCTAGCTGTATATTAAGTGTCTAGTCTCTAGCTGTATATTAAGTGTCTAGTCTCTAGCTGTATAGAACTAGTTGTATAGTGAGTGTCTAGTCTCTATCTATATATTAAGTGTCTAGTCTCTAGCTGTATAGTAAGTGTCTAGTCTCTAGCTGTATATTAAGTGTCTAGTCTCTAGCTGTATATTAAGTGTCTAGTCTCTAGCTGTATAGAACTAGCTGTATATTAAGTGTCTAGTCTCTAGCTGTATAGAACTAGCTGTATATTAAGTGTCTAGTCTCTAGCTGTATAGAACTAGCTGTATAGTAAGTGTCTAGTCTCTATCTATATATTAAGTGTCTAGTCTCTATCTGTTTAGTGAGTGTCTAGTCTCTAGCTGTATAGAACTAGCTGTATAGTAATTGTCTAGTCTCTATCTATATAGTAAGTGTCTAGTCTCTAGCTGTATATTAAGTGTCTAGTCTCTAGCTGTATATTAAGTGTCTAGTCTCTATCTATATATTAAGTGTCTAGTCTCTAGCTGTATATTAAGTGTCTAGTCTCTATCTGTATAGAACTAGCTGTATAGTAAGTGTCTAGTCTCTATCTATATATTAAGTGTCTAGTCTCTAGCTGTATATTAAGTGTCTAGTCTCTAGCTGTATAGAACTAGCTGTTTAGTGAGTGTCTAGTCTCTAGCTGTATAGAACTAGCTGTATAGTAAGTGTCTAGTCTCTATCTATATATTAAGTGTCTAGTCTCTAGCTGTATATTAAGTGTCTAGTCTCTAGCTGTATAGAACTAGCTGTATAGTAAGTGTCTAGTCTCTAGCTGTATAGAACTAGCTGTATATTAAGTGTCTAGTCTCTAGCTGTATAGTAAGTGTCTAGTCTCTATCTATATATTAAGTGTCTAGTCTCTAGCTGTATATTAAGTGTCTAGTCTCTAGCTGTATATTAAGTGTCTAGTCTCTAGCTGTATAGTAAGTGTCTAGTCTCTATCTATATATTAAGTGTCTAGTCTCTAGCTGTATAGAACTAGCTGTATATTAAGTGTCTAGTCTCTAGCTGTATAGTAAGTGTCTAGTCTCTAGCTGTATAGAACTAGCTGTATATTAAGTGTCTAGTCTCTAGCTGTATAGTAAGTGTCTAGTCTCTAGCTGTATATTAAGTGTCTAGTCTCTAGCTGTATAGAACTAGCTGTATATTAAGTGTCTAGTCTCTAGCTGTATATTAAGTGTCTAGTCTCTAGCTGTATAGAACTAGCTGTATAGTTAAGTGTCTAGTCTCTAGCTGTATATTAAGTGTCTAGTCTCTAGCTGTATAGTAAGTGTCTAGTCTCTAGCTGTATATTAAGTGTCTAGTCTCTAGCTGTATATTAAGTGTCTAGTCTCTAGCTGTATATTAAGTGTCTAGTCTCTAGCTGTATATTAAGTGTCTAGTCTCTAGCTGTATAGTAAGTGTCTAGTCTCTAGCTGTATATTAAGTGTCTAGTCTCTAGCTGTATATTAAGTGTCTAGTCTCTAGCTGTATATTAAGTGTCTAGTCTCTAGTGTATATTAAGGTGTCTAGTCTAGCTGTATATTAAGTGTCTAGTCTCTAGCTGTATATTAAGTGTCTAGTCTCTGGCTGTATGTAGTCTCTAGCTGTATAAAAACTAGTATATTGTCTAGTCTCTAGCTGTATAGAACTAGCTGTATATTAAGTGTCTAGTCTCTAGCTGTATATTAAGTGTCTAGTCTCTAGCTGTATATTAAGTGTCTAGTCTCTAGCTGTATATTAAGTGTCTAGTCTCTAGCTGTATAGAACTAGCTGTATATTAAGTGTCTAGTCTCTAGCTGTATATTAAGTGTCTAGTCTCTAGCTGTATAGAACTAGCTGTATATTAAGTGTCTAGTCTCTATCTATATATTAAGTGTCTAGTCTCTAGCTGTATATTAAGTGTCTAGTCTCTAGCTGTATAGAACTAGCTGTATATTAAGTGTCTAGTCTCTAGCTGTATAGTGAGTGTCTAGTCTCTATCTATATATTAAGTGTCTAGTCTCTAGCTGTATAGTAAGTGTCTAGTCTCTAGCTGTATATTAAGTGTCTAGTCTCTAGCTGTATATTAAGTGTCTAGTCTCTAGCTGTATATTAAGTGTCTAGTCTCTAGCTGTATAAAACTAGCTGTATATTAAGTGTCTAGTCTCTAGCTTTATAAAACTAGCTGTATATTAAGTGTCTAGTCTCTAGCTGTATATTAAGTGTCTAGTCTCTAGCTGTATAGAACTAGCTGTATATTAAGTGTCTAGTCTCTATCTATATATTAAGTGTCTAGTCTCTAGCTGTATATTAAGTGTCTAGTCTCTAGCTGTATATTAAGTGTCTAGTCTCTAGCTGTATATTAAGTGTCTAGTCTCTAGCTGTATATTAAGTGTCTAGTCTCTAGCTGTATAAAACTAGCTGTATATTAAGTGTCTAGTCTCTAGCTTTATAAAACTAGCTGTATATTAAGTGTCTAGTCTCTAGCTGTATAGAACTAGCTGTATATTAAGTGTCTAGTCTCTATCTATATATTAAGTGTCTAGTCTCTAGCTGTATATTAAGTGTCTAGTCTCTAGCTGTATATTAAGTGTCTAGTCTCTAGCTGCATAGAACTAGCTGTATAGTAAGTGTCTAGTCTCTATCTATATATTAAGTGTCTAGTCTCTAGCTGTATATTAAGTGTCTAGTCTCTAGCTGTATAAAACTAGCTGTTTAGTGAGTGTCTAGTCTCTAGCTGTATAGTGAGTGTCTAGTCTCTAGCTGTATATTAAGTGTCTAGTCTCTAGCTGTATATTAAGTGTCTAGTCTCTAGCTGTATATTAAGTGTCTAGTCTCTAGCTGTATAGAACTAGCTGTATATTAAGTGTCTAGTCTCTAGCTGTATAGAACTAGCTGTATATTAAGTGTCTAGTCTCTAGCTGTATATTAAGTGTCTAGTCTCGAGCTGTATATTAAGTGTATAGTCTCTAGCTGTATAGAACTAGCTGTATATTAAGTGTCTAGTCTCTAGCTGTATAGAACTAGCTGTATATTAAGTGTCTAGTCTCTAGCTGTATATTAAGTGTCTAGTCTCGAGCTGTATATTAAGTGTCTAGTCTCTAGCTGTATAGAACTAGCTGTATATTAAGTGTCTAGTCTCTAGCTGTATAGAACTAGCTGTATATTAAGTGTCTAGTCTCTAGCTGTATAGAACTAGCTGTATATTAAGTGTCTAGTCTCTAGCTGTATAGAACTAGCTGTATAGTAAGTGTCTAGTCTCTAGCTGTATAGTAAGTGTCTAGTCTCTAGCTGTATATTAAGTGTCTAGTCTCTAGCTGTATAGTGAGTGTCTAGTCTCTATCTATATATTAAGTGTCTAGTCTCTAGCTGTATAGTAAGTGTCTAGTCTCTAGCTGTATAGAACTAGCTGTATATTAAGTGTCTAGTCTCTAGCTGTATAGTAAGTGTCTAGTCTCTAGCTGTATATTAAGTGTCTAGTCTCTAGCTGTATATTAAGTGTCTAGTCTCTAGCTGTATAGAACTAGTTGTATAGTGAGTGTGTAGTCTCTATCTATATATTAAGTGTCTAGTCTCTAGCTGTATAGTAAGTGTCTAGTCTCTAGCTGTATATTAAGTGTCTAGTCTCTAGCTGTATATTAAGTGTCTAGTCTCTAGCTGTATAGAACTAGCTGTATATTAAGTGTCTAGTCTCTAGCTGTATAGAACTAGCTGTATATTAAGTGTCTAGTCTCTAGCTGTATAGAACTAGCTGTATAGTAAGTGTCTAGTCTCTATCTATATATTAAGTGTCTAGTCTCTATCTGTTTAGTGAGTGTCTAGTCTCTAGCTGTATAGAACTAGCTGTATAGTAATTGTCTAGTCTCTATCTATATAGTAAGTGTCTAGTCTCTAGCTGTATATTAAGTGTCTAGTCTCTAGCTGTATATTAAGTGTCTAGTCTCTATCTATATATTAAGTGTCTAGTCTCTAGCTGTATATTAAGTGTCTAGTCTCTATCTGTATAGAACTAGCTGTATAGTAAGTGTCTAGTCTCTATCTATATATTAAGTGTCTAGTCTCTAGCTGTATATTAAGTGTCTAGTCTCTAGCTGTATAGAACTAGCTGTTTAGTGAGTGTCTAGTCTCTAGCACTGGCTGTATAGTGAGTGTCTAGTCTCTATCTATATATTAAGTGTCTAGTCTCTAGCTGTATATTAAGTGTCTAGTCTCTAGCTGTATAGAACTAGCTGTTTTATAAAACTAGTGAGTGTCTAGTCTCTAGCTGTATAGAAGTGTCTGTCTTAGCTGTGTCTATAGAACTAGCTGTATATTAAGTGTCTAGTCTCTAGCTGTATAAAACTAGCTGTATATTAAGTGTCTAGTCTCTAGCTGTATATTAACTAGTCTCTAGCTGTATATTAAGTGTCTAGTCTCTAGCTGTATATTAAGTGTCTAGTCTCTAGCTGTATATTAAGTGTCTACTAGCTGTATATTAAGTGTCTAGTCTCTAGCTGTCTAGCTGTATATTATATTAAGTGTCTAGTCTCTAGCTGTATATTAAGTGTCTAGTCTCTAGCTATATATTAAGTGTCTAGTCTCTAGCTGTATATTAAGTGTCTAGTCTCTATCTGTATATTAAGTGTCTAGTCTCTAGCTGTATAAAACTGTAAGTGTCTAGTCTCTATATTAAGTGTCTAGTCTCTAGCTGTATATTAAGTGTCTAGTCTCTAGCTGTATATAGCTGTTTAGTGAGTGTCTAGTCTCTAGCTGTATATTATCTAGTGTCTAGTCTCTAGCTGTATGTATAGTAAGTGTCTAGTCTCTAGCTGTATATAACTAGCTGTATATTAAGTGTCTAGTCTCTAGCTGTATATTAAGTGTCTAGTCTCTAGCTGTATATTAAGTGTCTAGTCTCTAGCTGTATATTAAGTGTCTAGTCTCTAGCTGTATAGAACTAGCTGTATATTAAGTGTCTAGTCTCTATCTGTATATTAAGTGTCTAGTCTCTAGCTGTATATTAAGTGTCTAGTCTCTAGCTGTATATTAAGTGTCTAGTCTCTAGCTGTATATAGCTGTATATATAAGTGTCTAGTCTCTAGCTGTATAGAACTAGCTGTACTAGTCTCTAGCTGTATATTAAGTGTCTAGTCTCTAGCTGTATAAAACTAGCTGTATATTAAGTGTCTAGTCTCTAGCTGTATAGAACTAGCTGTATATTAAGTGTCTAGTCTCTAGCTGTATATTTAAGTGTCTAGTCTCTAGCTGTATAGAACTAGCTGTATATATATTAAGTGTCTAGTCTCTAGCTGTATAGAACTAGCTGTTTAGTGTGTCTAGTCTCTAGCTGTCTCTATATATTAAGTGTCTAGTCTCTAGCTGTATATTAAGTGTCTAGTCTCTAGCTGTATATTAAGTGTCTAGTCTCTAGCTGTATATTAAGTGTCTAGTCTCTAGCTGTATAGTAAGTGTCTAGTCTCTAGCTGTATAGTAAGTGTCTAGTCTCTAGCTGTATATTAAGTGTCTAGTCTCTAGCTGTATATTAAGTGTCTAGTCTCTAGCTGTATATTAAGTGTCTATTAAGTGTCTAGTGTCTAGTCTCTAGCTGTATATTAAGTGTCTAGTCTCTAGCTGTATAGAACTAGTCTCTAGCTGTATATTAAGTGTCTAGTCTCTAGCTGTATATTAAGTGTCTAGTCTCTAGCTGTATAGAACTAGCTGTATAGTAAGTGTCTAGTCTCTAGCTGTATATTAAGTGTCTAGTCTCTAGCTGTATAGAACTAGCTGTATATTAAGTGTCTAGTCTCTATCTATATATTAAGTGTCTAGTCTCTAGCTGTATATTAAGTGTCTAGTCTCTAGCTGTATAGAAGTGTCTAGTCTCTAGCTGTATATTAAGTGTCTAGTCTCTCTGTATAGAACTAGCTGTATATTAAGTGTCTAGTCTCTAGCTGTATAGAAGTGTCTAGTCTCTAGCTATATATTAAGTGTCTAGTCTCTAGCTGTATATTAAGTGTCTAGTCTCTAGCTGTATATTAAGTGTCTAGTCTCTAGCTGTCTAGTCTCTATCTATATATTAAGTGTCTAGTCTCTAGCTGTATAGTAAGTGTCTAGTCTCTGTATAGTGTCTAGTCTCTAGCTGTATAGAACTAGCTGTATAGTAAGTGTCTAGTCTCTATCTATATATTAAGTGTCTAGTCTCTAGCTGTATATTAAGTGTCTAGTCTCTAGCTGTATATTACTAGCTGTGTGTCTAGTCTCTAGCTGTATATGTAAGTGTGTCTAGTCTCTAGCTGTATAGAACTAGCTGTATATTAAGTGTCTAGTCTCTAGCTTTATAAAACTAGCTGTATATTAAGTGTCTGGTCTCTAGCTGTATAGTAAGTGTCTAGTCTCTAGCTGTATAGTAAGTGTCTAGTCTCTAGCTGTATATTAAGTGTCTAGTCTCGAGCTGTATAGAACTAGCTGTATAGTAAGTGTCTAGTCTCTAGCTGTATAAAACTAGCTGTATATTAAGTGTCTAGTCTCTAGCTGTATATTAAGTGTCTAGTCTCTATCTATATATTAAGTGTCTAGTCTCTAGCTGTATATTAAGTGTCTAGTCTCTATCTATATATTAAGTGTCTAGTCTCTAGCTGTATAAAACTAGCTGTATAGTAAGTGTCTAGTCTCTAGCTGTATATTAAGTGTCTAGTCTCTAGCTGTATATTAAGTGTCTAGTCTCTAGCTGTATATTAAGTGTCTAGTCTCTAGCTGTATATTAAGTGTCTAGTCTCTAGCTGTATAGAACTAGCTGTATATTAAGTGTCTAGTCTCTAGCTGTATATTAAGTGTCTAGTCTCTAGCTGTATAGTAAGTGTCTAGTCTCTAGCTGTATATTAAGTGTCTAGTCTCTAGCTGTATATTAAGTGTCTAGTCTCTAGCTGTATATTAAGTGTCTAGTCTCTAGCTGTATAGAACTAGCTGTATATTAAGTGTCTAGTCTCTAGCTGTATAGCTGTAAGTGTCTAGTCTCTAGCTGTATAGAACTAGCTGTATATTAAGTGTCTAGTCTCTAGCTGTATAGTAAGTGTCTAGTCTCTAGCTGTATATTAAGTGTCTAGTCTCTAGCTGTATAGAACTAGCTGTATATTAAGTGTCTAGTCTCTAGCTGTATATTAAGTGTCTAGTCTCTAGCTGTATATTAAGTGTCTAGTCTCTAGCTGTATAGAACTAGCTGTATATTAAGTGTCTAGTCTCTAGCTGTATATTAAGTGTCTAGTCTCTAGCTGTATAGAACTAGCTGTATATTAAGTGTCTAGTCTCTAGCTGTATATTAAGTGTCTAGTCTCTAGCTGTATAGAACTAGCTGTATATTAAGTGTCTAGTCTCTAGCTGTATAGAACTAGCTGTATATTAAGTGTCTAGTCTCTAGCTGTATATTAAGTGTCTAGTCTCTAGCTGTATATTAAGTGTCTAGTCTCTAGCTGTATATTAAGTGTCTAGTCTCTAGCTGTATATAACTAGCTGTATATTAAGTGTCTAGTCTCTAGCTGTTTAGTGAGTGTCTAGTCTCTAGCTGTATATTAAGTGTCTAGTCTCTAGCTGTTTAGTGAGTGTCTAGTCTCTAGCTGTATATTAAGTGTCTAGTCTCTAGCTGTATATTAAGTGTCTAGTCTCTAGCTGTATAGAACTAGCTGTATATTAAGTGTCTAGTCTCTATCTGTATATTAAGTGTCTAGTCTCTAGCTGTATATTAAGTGTCTAGTCTCTAGCTGTATAGTAAGTGTCTAGTCTCTAGCTGTATATTAAGTGTCTAGTCTCTAGCTGTATAGTAAGTGTCTAGTCTCTAGCTGTATATTAAGTGTCTAGTCTCTAGCTGTATATTAAGTGTCTAGTCTCTAGCTGTATAGAACTAGTTGTATAGTAAGTGTCTAGTCTCTAGCTGTATATTAAGTGTCTAGTCTCTACCTGTATAGTAAGTGTCTAGTCTCTAGCTGTATAGTAAGTGTCTAGTCTCTAGCTGTATAGTAAGTGTCTAGTCTCTAGCTGTATATTAAGTGTCTAGTCTCTAGCTGTATATTAAGTGTCTAGTCTCTAGCTGTATAGTAAGTGTCTAGTCTCTAGCTGTATAGTAAGTGTCTAGTCTCTAGCTGTATAGTAAGTGTCTAGTCTCTAGCTGTATAGTAAGTGTCTAGTCTCTAGCTGTATAGTAAGTGTCTAGTCTCTAGCTGTATAGTAAGTGTCTAGTCTCTAGCTGTATATTAAGTGTCTAGTCTCTAGCTGTATAGAACTAGCTGTTTAGTGAGTGTCTAGTCTCTAGCTGTATATTAAGTGTCTAGTCTCTAGCTGTATAGAACTAGCTGTATATTAAGTGTCTAGTCTCTAGCTGTATATAACTAGCTGTATAGTAAGTGTCTAGTCTCTAGCTGTATATTAAGTGTCTAGTCTCTATCTGTTTAGTGAGTGTCTAGTCTCTAGCTGTATAGTAAGTGTCTAGTCTCTAGCTGTATATTAAGTGTCTAGTCTCTAGCTGTATAGAACTAGCTGTATAGTAAGTGTCTAGTCTCTAGCTGTATATTAAGTGTCTAGTCTCTAGCTGTATATTAAGTGTCTAGTCTCTAGCTGTATAGAACTACCTGTATATTAAGTGTCTAGTCTCTAGCTGTATATTAAGTGTCTAGTCTCTAGCTGTATAGAACTAGCTGTATATTAAGTGTCTAGTCTCTAGCTGTATATTAAGTGTCTAGTCTCTATCTGTTTAGTGAGTGTCTAGTCTCTAGCTGTATAGTAAGTGTCTAGTCTCTAGCTGTATATTAAGTGTCTAGTCTCTAGCTGTATATTAAGTGTCTAGTCTCTAGCTGTATATTAAGTGTCTAGTCTCTAGCTGTATATTAAGTGTCTAGTCTCTAGCTGTATATTAAGTGTCTAGTCTCTAGCTGTATATTAAGTGTCTAGTCTCTAGCTGTATAGAACTAGCTGTATATTAAGTGTCTAGTCTCTAGCTGTATATTAAGTGTCTAGTCTCTAGCTGTATAGAACTAGCTGTATATTAAGTGTCTAGTCTCTAGCTGTATATTAAGTGTCTAGTCTCTAGCTGTATATTAAGTGTCTAGTCTCTAGCTGTATATTAAGTGTCTAGTCTCTAGCTGTATAGAACTAGCTGTCTAGTCTTTAGCTGTATAGTCTCTAGCTGTATATTAAGTGTCTAGTCTCTAGCTGTATATTAAGTGTCTAGTCTCTATCTGTTTAGTGAGTGTCTAGTCTCTAGCTGTATATTAAGTGTCTAGTCTCTAGCTGTATAGAACTAGCTGTATATTAAGTGTCTAGTCTCTCTGTATATTAAGTGTCTAGTCTCTAGCTGTATATTAAGTGTCTAGTCTCTAGCTGTATTTTAAGTGTCTAGTCTCTAGCTGTATATTAAGTGTCTAGTCTTTAGCTGTATAGAACTAGCTGTATATTAAGTGTCTAGTCTCTAGCTGTATAGAACTAGCTGTGTCATATTAAGTGTCTAGTCTCTAGCTGTATATTAAGTGTCTAGTCTCTAGCTGTATATTAAGTGTCTAGTCTCTAGCTGTATAGAACTAGCTGTATATTAAGTGTCTAGTCTCTAGCTGTATAGAACTAGCTGTATATTAAGTGTCTAGTCTCTAGCTGTATATTAAGTGTCTAGTCTCTAGCTGTATAGAACCAGCTGTTTAGTGAGTGTCTAGTCTCTAGCTGTATAGAACCAGCTGTTTAGTGAGTGTCTAGTCTCTAGCTGTATATTAAGTGTCTAGTCTCTAGCTGTATATTAAGTGTCTAGTCTCTAGCTGTATAGAACCAGCTGTTTAGTGCGTGTGTAGTCTCTAGCTGCATAGAACTAGCTGTTTAGTGAGTGTCTAGTCTCTAGCTGCATAGAACTAGCTGTATATTAAGTGTCTAGTCTCTAGCTGTATAGTAAGTGTCTAGTCTCTATCTATATATTAAGTGTCTAGTCTCTAGCTGTATATTAAGTGTCTAGTCTAGTCTCTAGCTGTATTATTAAGTGTCTAGAACTAGCTGTATAGTAAGTGTCTAGTCTCTAGCTGTATATTAAGTGTCTAGTCTCTAGCTGTATATTAAGTGTCTAGTCTCTAGCTGTATATTAAGTGTCTAGTCTCTAGCTGTATATTAAGTGTCTAGTCTCTATCTATATATTAAGTGTCTAGTCTCTAGCTGTATATTAAGTGTCTAGTCTCTAGCTGTATAGAACTAGCTGTATATTAAGTGTCTAGTCTCTAGCTGTATATTAAGTGTCTAGGCTCTAGCTGTATAGAACTAGCTGTATAGTAAGTGTCTAGTCTCTATCTATATATTAAGTGTCTAGTCTCTAGCTGTATAGAACTAAGTGTCTAGTATCTAGCTGTATAGAACTAGCTGTATAGTAAGTGTCTAGTCTATCTATATATTAAGTGTCTAGTCTCTAGCTGTATAGAACTAGCTGTTTAGTAAGTGTCTAGTCTCTAGCTGTATAGAACTAGCTGTTTAGTGAGTGTCTAGTCTCTAGCTGTATAGAACCAGCTGTTTAGTGAGTGTCTAGTCTCTAGCTGTATAGAACCACTGGCAGCCAATAAGATATGGTTCAAAGATAACTAGAACTCTCCTCCCTCCAGGCATGTGTACAGGGTGAGTGAGGCTCTGTTTCATCTGAACAAGGCCCGGCGGGACAACGAGTGGGGAGATCAGGCTATGGAGCTCATGATCCGCATCTGTCTCAACCCAGACAACGAGGTCATCGGAGGGGAGGTGTTTGAGACACCCCAGGAGGAGTGGAGGTACGGCTGGGCTTCTAGGTGTACGGCAGGGCTTCTAGGGGTACGCCCGGGCTTCTAGGGGTACGGCCGGGCTTCTAGGGGTACGGCTGGGCTTCTAGGGGTACGGCTGGGCTTCTAGGTGTACGGCAGGGCTTCTAGGGGTACGCCCGGGCTTCTAGGGGGTAAGGCAGGGCTTCTAGGGGTACGGCAGGGGGTACTAGGGGTACGGCAGGGCTTCTAGGGGTACGGCAGGGCTTCTTGGGGTACGGCTGGGCTTCTAGGGGTACGGCTGGGCTTCTAGGGGTACGCCTGGGCTTCTAGGGGTACGGCTGGGCTTCTAGGGGTACGGCAGGGCTTCTAGGGGTACGGCAGGGGGTACTAGGGGTACGGCAGGGGGTACTAGGGGTACGGCAGGGGGGGGGTACTAGGGGTACGGCAGGGGGTACTAGGGGTACGGCTGGGGGTACTAGGGGTACGGCAGGGGGTACTAGGGGTATGGCAGGGGGTATTAGGGGTACTAGGGGGGTACTAGGGGTACGGCAGGGGGTACTAGGGGTACTCCCTTCTAGGGAGGATCATGATATGCCTGTAGAAAGTATCCACACCCCTTGACTTTTAACACATTTTGTTGTGTTACAGATTCAGTTTGAAATGGATTAAATTGAGATTATTTTGTCACTGGCCTACACAAATTACTCCACAATACTAACCTAACTGACAGAGAGAAAAGAAGGAAGCCTGTACAGAATAAAAAATATTCCAAAACATGTCTTGTGTTTGCAACAAGGCAGTAAAGTCATACTGGAAAAAATGTGGCAAAATTAACTTTTTCCCCTAAATACAAAGTGTTATGTCTGGAGCAAATCCAACACAACCCATTACTGAGTTCCACTCTCCATATTTTCAAGCATAGTGGTGGCTGCATCATGTTATGGGTATGCTTGTAATTGTTAAGAACTGGGGAGTTTTCCAGGGTAAAAAATAAATGGAATTGAGGTAAACCTGGGCAAAATCCTGCTTTCCATCAGACACTGGGAGATGTTCACCTTTCAGCAGGACAATAACCTGGTTCAGTCTGCTTTCCATCAGACACTGGGAGATGTTCACCTTTCAGCAGGACAATAACCTGGTTCAGTCTGCTTTCCATCAGACACTGGGAGATGTTCACCTTTCAGCAGGACAATAACCTGGTTCAGTCTGCTTTCCACCAGACACTGGGAGATGTTCACCTTTCAGCAGGACAATAACCTGGTTCAGTCTGCTTTCCACCAGACACTGGGAGATGTTCACCTTTCAGCAGGACAATAACCTACAACCTGGTTCAGTCTGCTTTCCACCAGACACTGGGAGATGTTCACCTTTCAGCAGGACAATAACCTGGTTCAGTCTGCTTTCCACCAGACACTGGGAGATGTTCACCTTTCAGCAGGACAATAACCTGGTTCAGTCTGCTTTCCATCAGACACTGGGAGATGTTCACCTTTCAGCAGGGCAATAACCTACAACCTGGTTCAGTCTGCTTTCCACCAGACACTGGGAGATGAATTCACCTTTCAGCAGGGCAATAACCTACAACCTGGTTCAGTCTGCTTTCCACCAGACACTGGGAGATGAATTCACCTTTCAGCAGGGCAATAACCTACAACCTGGTTCAGTCTGCTTTCCATCAGACACTGGGAGATGAATTCACCTTTCAGCAGGGCAATAACCTACAACCTGGTTCAGTCTGCTTTCCACCAGACACTGGGAGATGAATTCACCTTTCAGCAGGGCAATAACCTACAACCTGGTTCAGTCTGCTTTCCATCAGACACTGGGAGATGAATTCACCTTTCAGCAGGGCAATAACCTACAACCTGGTTCAGTCTGCTTTCCATCAGACACTGGGAGATGAATTCACCTTTCAGCAGGACAATAACCTGGTTCAGTCTGCTTTCCATCAGACACTGGGAGATTAATTCACCTTTCAGCAGGACAATAACCTGGTTCAGTCTGCTTTCCATCAGACACTGGGAGATGAATTCACCTTTCAGCAGGACAATAACCTGGTTCAGTCTGCTTTCCACCAGACACTGGGAGATGTTCACCTTTCAGCAGGACAATAACCTGGTTCAGTCTGCTTTCCACCAGACACTGGGAGATGAATTCACCTTTCAGCAGGGCAATAACCTACAACCTGGTTCAGTCTGCTTTCCATCAGACACTGGGAGATGTTCACCTTTCAGCAGGACAATAACCTGGTTCAGTCTGCTTTCCATCAGACACTGGGAGATGTTCACCTTTCAGCAGGACAATAACCTACAACCTGGTTCAGTCTGCTTTCCCCCAGACACTGGGAGATGAATTCACCTTTCAGCAGGGCAGTCTGCTTTCCACCAGACACTGGGAATGTTCCCTTTCAGCAACCTGGTTCAGTCTGCTTTCCATCAGACACTGGGAGATGTTCACCTTTCAGCAGGACAATAACCTGGTTCAGTCTGCTTTCCATCAGACACTGGGAGATGTTCACCTTTCAGCAGGACAATAACCTGGTTCAGTCTGCTTTCCATCAGACACTGGGAGATAAATTCACCTTTCAGCAGGACAATAACCTGGTTCAGTCTGCTTTCCACCAGACACTGGGAGATGTTCACCTTTCAGCAGGACAATAACCTGGTTCAGTCTGCTTTCCACCAGACACTGGGAGATGAATTCATCTTTCAGCAGGGCAATAACCTACAACCTGGTTCAGTCTGCTTTCCATCAGACACTGGGAGATGAATTCACCTTTCAGCAGGACAATAACCTGGTTCAGTCTGCTTTCCACCAGACACTGGGAGATGTTCACCTTTCAGCAGGACAATAACCTGGTTCAGTCTGCTTTCCACCAGACACTGGGAGATGTTCACCTTTCAGCAGGACAATAACCTACAACCTGGTTCAGTCTGCTTTCCACCAGACACTGGGAGATGAATTCACCTTTCAGCAGGGCAATAACCCAAATCTAAACTGGAGTTGCTTACCAAGATGACAGTGAATGTTCCTGAGTGGCCGAGTTACAGTTTGGACTTAAATCTACTTGAAAATGTCAAGACCTTAAAATGGCTGTCTATCCATAATCAACACATTTGACAGAGCTTGAATAATTTTGACAACAATAATGGGGAAAATGTTGCACAATCCAGGTGTGCAAAGCTCTTAGAGACTTACCCAGACAGACTCACAACTCTAATCACTGCCAAAGATGATTCTAACAAAGCTCTTAGAGACTTACCCAGACAGACTCACAACTCTAATCACTGCCAAAGATGATTCTAACAAAGCTCTTAGAGACTTACCCAGACAGACTCACAACTCTAATCACTGCCAAAGATGATTCTAACAAAGCTCTTAGAGACTTACCCAGACAGACTCACAACTCTAATCACTGCCAAAGATGATTCTAACAAAGCTCTTAGAGACTTACCCAGACAGACTCACAACTCTAATCACTGCCAAAGATGATTCTAACAAAGCTCTTAGAGACTTACCCAGACAGACTCACAACTCTAATCACTGCCAAAGATGATTCTAACAAAGCTCTTAGAGACTTACCCAGACAGACTCACAACTCTAATCACTGCCAAAGATGATTCTAACAAAGCTCTTAGAGACTTACCCAGACAGACTCACAACTCTAATCACTGCCAAAGATGATTCTAACAAAGCTCTTAGAGACTTACCCAGACAGACTCACAACTCTAATCACTGCCAAAGATGATTCTAACAAAGCTCTTAGAGACTTACCCAGACAGACTCACAACTCTAATCACTGCCAAAGATGATTCTAACAAAGCTCTTAGAGACTTACCCAGACAGACTCACAACTCTAATCACTGCCAAAGATGATTCTAACAAAGCTCTTAGAGACTTACCCAGACAGACTCACAACTCTAATCACTGCCAAAGATGATTCTAACAAAGCTCTTAGAGACTTACCCAGACAGACTCACAACTCTAATCACTGCCAAAGATGATTCTAACAAAGCTCTTAGAGACTTACCCAGACAGACTCACAACTCTAATCACTGCCAAAGATGATTCTAACAAAGCTCTTAGAGACTTACCCAGACAGACTCACAACTCTAATCACTGCCAAAGATGATTCTAACAAAGCTCTTAGAGACTTACCCAGACAGACTCACAACTCTAATCACTGCCAAAGATGATTCTAACAAAGCTCTTAGAGACTTACCCAGACAGACTCACAACTCTAATCACTGCCAAAGATGATTCTAACAAAGCTCTTAGAGACTTACCCAGACAGACTCACAACTCTAATCACTGCCAAAGATGATTCTAACAAAGCTCTTAGAGACTTACC
Organism: Oncorhynchus nerka; assembly: GCF_034236695.1. Taxonomy (NCBI): domain Eukaryota; kingdom Metazoa; phylum Chordata; class Actinopteri; order Salmoniformes; family Salmonidae; genus Oncorhynchus; species Oncorhynchus nerka. The sequence continues at coordinate 1,803,737 of NC_088401.1, read as the reverse complement.
CAGACAGACTCACAACTCTAATCACTGCCAAAGATGATTCTAACAAAGCTCTTAGAGACTTACCCAGACAGACTCACAACTCTAATCACTGCCAAAGATGATTCTAACAAAGCTCTTAGAGACTTACCCAGACAGACTCACAACTCTAATCACTGCCAAAGATGATTCTAACAAAGCTCTTAGAGACTTACCCAGACAGACTCACAACTCTAATCACTGCCAAAGATGATTCTAACAAAGCTCTTAGAGACTTACCCAGACAGACTCACAACTCTAATCACTGCCAAAGATGATTCTAACAAAGCTCTTAGAGACTTACCCAGACAGACTCACAACTCTAATCACTGCCAAAGGTGATTCTAACATGTATTGTTTCAGGGGTATAAGTACTTATGTAAATTAGATATTTCTGTATTTCATTTTCAATCAATTTTCAAACATTTCTAAAAACATGAATGGCCAAGAAAAACTTCTAAAAACATGTTTTCACTTTCTCAATATAAGTTATTGTGTGTAGATGGGTGAGAAAAAAAACATATTTAATCCATTTTGAACTCAGGCTGTAACACAACAACATGTAGTCAAGGAGTATTTCTGAAGGCACCACACACGAATGCTGGCACTAAGACCGCACTCAATGAGCTGTATACGGCCATAAGCAAACAGGAAAATGCTCACCGAGTGGCCGGGGACTTTAATGGGGAGGAACTTTCATCCGTTTTACCTCATTTCTACCAGCATGTTAAATGTGCAACCAGAGTAGAAAAACTCTAGATCACCTTTACTCCACACACAGAGATGCGTACAAAGCTCTCCCCCACCCTCCATTTGGCAAATCTGACCATAATTCTACCCTCCTGATTCCTGCTTACAAGCAAAAAATAAATCAGGAAGCACCAGAGACTCGGTCTATAAAAAAGTGGTCAGATGAAGCGCCAATACAGGACTAAGATTGAATCGTACTGCATCGGCTCCGACGCTCGTCAGATGTGGCAGGGCTTGCAAACTATTACAGACTACAAAAGGGAAGCACAGCCACGAGCTGCCCAGTGACACAAGCCTACCAGACGAGCTAAATCACTTCTATGCTCGCTTCGAGGCAAGCAACACTGAGGCATGCATGAGAGCATTAGCTGTTCTGGACGACTGTGTGATCACACACTCCGCAGCCGACGTGAGTAAGACCTTTTAAACAGGTCAACATTCACAAGGGCCAGACGGATCACCAGGACCTGCACTCCAAGCTGACCAACTATCAAGTGTCTTCACTGACAGTTTCAACCTCTCACTGTCTGAGTCTGTAATACCAACATGTTTCAAGCAGACCACCATAGTCCCTGTGCCCAATAACACTAAGGTATCCTGCCTAAATGACTAGCGACCGGTAGCACTCACGTCTGTAGCCATGAAGTGCTTTGAAAGGCTGGTCATGGCTCACATCAACACCATTATCCCAGAAACCCTAGACCCACTCCAATTTGCATACCGTCCCAACAGATCCACAGATGAAGCAATCTCTATTGCCCTCCACACTGCCCTTTCCCACCTGGACAAAAGAAACACCTACGTGGGAATGCTATTCATTGACTACAGCTCAGCGTTCAACACCATAGTGCCCTCAAAGCTCATCACTAAGCTAAGAAGGACCCTGGGACTCAACACCTCCCTCTGCAACTGGATCCTGGACTTCCTGACGGGCCGCCCCCAGGTGATAGGTAACAACACATCCGCCATGCTGATCGCCACCACAGGGGCCCCTCAGGGGTGCGTGCTCAGTCCCGTCCTGTACTCCCTGTTCACCCACGACTGCATGGCCAGGCACGACTCCAACATTAAGTTTGCAGATGACACAACAGTGGTACGTACGCCTGATCACCAACATCGACGAGACCGCATATAGGAAGGAGGTCAGAGACCTGGCAGTGTGGTGCCAGGACAACCTCTCCCTCAACGTGATCAAGACTCAGGAGATGATTATGGACTACAGGAAAAGGAGGACCGAGCACGCCCCCATTCTCATCGACGGGGCTGTAGTGGAGCAGGTTGAGAGCTTCAAGTTCCTTGGTGTCCATATCAATAACAAACTAGATTGGTCCAAACACACCAAGACAGTCGTGAAGAGGGAATGACAAAACCTATTCCCCCTCAGGACACTGAAAAGATTTGGCATGGGTCCTCAGATCCTCAAAAAGTTCTACTGCTGCACCATCGAGAGGATCCTGACTGATTGCATAACTGCCTGGTATGGCAACTGCTCGGCCAGAGGGTAATGCTTAAGGCCCAGTACATCACTAATCAAATGGACCCGGACTATTTGCATTGACCCCCCCCCCCCCCTCCTCTTTTACGCTGCTGCTTTTCTGTTATTATCGATGCGTAAGTCACTTTAATAACTCTACCCACATGTACACATTACCTCAATTACCTTGTCAATACGGTACCATAACACCCTGTATATAGCCTCCACAATGACTCTGTACCGGTACACCCTGTATATAGCCTCCACATTGACTCTGTACCGGTACCCCCTGTATATAGCCTCCACATTGACTCTGTACCGGTAACCCCCTGTATATAGCCTCCACATTGCCTCTGTACTGGTACCCCCTGTATATAGCCTCCACATTGACTCTGTACCGGTACCCCCTGTATATAGCCTCCACATTGACTCTGTACCGGTAACCCCCTGTATATAGCCTCCACGATGACTCTGTACTGGTACCCCCTGTATATAGCCTCCACATTGCCTCTGTACCGGTACCCCCTGTATATAGCCTCCACATTGACTCTGTACCGGTACCCCCTGTATATAGCCTCCACATTTACTCTGTACCGGTAACCCCCTGTATATAGCCTCCACAATGACTCTGTACTGGTACCCCCTGTATATAGCCTCCACATTGACTCTGTACCGATACCCCCCTGTATATAGCCTCCACAATGACTCTGTACTGGTACCCCCTGTATATAGCCTCCACATTGACTCTGTACCGATGCCCCCCTGTATATAGCCTCCACATTGACTCTGTACCGGTACCCCCTGTATATAGCCTCCACATTGACTCTGTACCGGTACCCCCTGTATATAGCCTCCACATTGACTCTGTACCGGTACCCTGTATATAGCCTCCACATTGACTCTGTACCGGTACCCCCTGTATATATCCTCCACATTGACTCTGTACCGGTACCCCCTGTATATAGCCTCCCCATTGACTCTGTACCGGTACCCCCTGTATATAGCCTCCCCATTGACTCTGTACCGGTACCCCTGTATATAGCCTCCCATTGACTCTGTACTGGTACCCCCTGTATATAGCCTCCCATTGACTCTGTACCGGTACCCCCTGTATATAGCCCCATCCCATTGACTTGACTGTACCGGTACCCCCTGTATATAGCCTCCCCATTGACTCTGTACCGGTACCCCCTGTATATAGCCTCCCATTGACTCTGTACCGGTACCCCTGTATATAGCCTCCCCATTGACTCTGTACCGGTACCCCCTGTATATAGCCTCCCATTGACTCTGTACCGGTACCCCTGTATATAGATTCCCCATTGACTCTGTACCGGTACCCCCTGTATATAGCCTCCCCATTGACTCTGTACCGGTACCCCCCTGTATATAGCCTCCCCATTGACTCTGTACCGGTACCCCCTGTATATAGCCTCCACATTGACTCTGTACCGGTACCCCCTGTATATAGCCTCCCCATTGACTCTGTACCGGTACCCCCTGTATATAGCCTCCCCATTGACTCTGTACCGGTACCCCCTGTATATAGCCTCCCCATTGACTCTGTACCGGTACCCCCTGTATATAGCCTCCACATTGACTCTGTACCGGTACCCCTGTATATAGCCTCCCCATTGACTCTGTACCGGTACCCCTGTATATAGCCTCCCCATTGACTCTGTACCGTACCCCTGTATATAGCCTCCCATTGACTCTGTACCGGTACCCCCTGTATATAGCCTCCCATTGACTGTATATATATAGCCTCCCCATTGACTCTGTACCGGTACCCCTGTATATAGCCTCCCCATTGACTCTGTACCGGTACCCCCTGTATATAGCCTCCCATTGACTCTGTACCGGTACCCCCTGTATATAGCCTCCCATTGACTCTGTACCGGTACCCTCTGTATATAGCCTCGCTATTGTTATTTTACTGCTGCTCTTTAATTATGTTACTTTTATTTTTTTTATTTTTTTAATTATTTTTCTTAACTTCATTGTTGGTTAAAACTTCTTGGTGACGGGGCAGTATTTTCACGTCCGGATGAAATGCATGCCCAAATTCAACTGCCTGCTTTTCATCCCCAGAACATAGATATGCATATTATTAGTAGATTTGGATAGAAAACACTCTGAAGTTTCTAAAACTGTTTGAATCATGTCTGTGAGTATAACAGAACTTATTTAGCAGGCGAAACCCAGAGGACAAACCATTCAGATATATTTGTTTTTGAGGTCACTCGTTTTTCATTGGTTTTCATTGGGAATCCAGATTTCTAAGGGACCTTCTTGCAGTTCCTATCGCTTCCACTGGATGTCAACAGTCTTTAGAAATTGGTTGAGGTTTTTCCTTTGTGTAATAAAGAAGTACGGCCATCTTGAACGAGGGTCACTTGAAGTGTACTGTTAGATAGAGGCGCGTGACCAGAAAGCATGCTACAGTTTGTTTTCCTCCTGTATTGAACACAGATCATCCGTTCTTCAATTTTATTATTTACGTTAAATAATACCTAAAGTTGTGTTACATAAGTAGTTTGAAATGTTTTGTTAAAGTTTACAGGTAACTTTTGAGATATTTTGTAGTCATGTTGAGCAAGTTGGAACCGGTGTTTTTCTGAATCAAACACAACAAATACATGTCCATTTTGGATATATATCGACGGAATTAATCGAACAAAAGGACCATTTGTGATGTTTATGGGACATATTGGAGTGCCGACAAAAGAAGCTCGTCAAAGGTAAGGCATGAATTATATTTTTATTTCTGCGTTTTGTGTCGCGCCTCCAGGGTTGAAATATGGTTTCTCTCTTTGTTTACGGAGGTGCTATCCTCATAATAGGTTTGTTTGCTTTCGCGGAAAAGAAAAAAGCCTTTTTGAAATCTGACATGTTGGCTGGATTCACAAGTGTAGCTTTAATTAGCTATTTTGCATGTGTGATTTAATGAAAGTTGGATTTTTATAGAAATGTATTTTGAATTTGGCGCTCTGCATTTCCCCTGGCTTTTGCGACGCTAGTGTCCGACATATCCCAGAGAGGTTAATGGCTTGTCAGTAAGCATTTCACTGTAATGTCTACACCTGTCGTATTCGGCGCATGTGACAAATAACATTTGAGTTGATGTTGTCTCCTCCAATGTGGACAGTCTGGGACAGAGGACATTATGATGTACTGTATACAGACTCCAGTATTTTGTCTCCAATGTGGACAGTCTGGGATAGAGGACATTAGGATGTATACATCCTATACCATGTTGCCTAGTTTGATTGTTCCTGATTGAGATACTTCAGCTATTTATAATAATACATGATGTAAAATGTTTACGTCTGTTCTCCTCTCTGATTGGTCAGTATGAGCCAGCTGGGCGGGGCTGAGCACAGGGAGCAGGTGGGCGTGGCCACGGCTCAGAACCTGGTGAAGGAGTTCCGCCCACGTCATGTGTCATCAGGAGGTCAGCGGTCACACAGAATCACCTTGCTGGTCAACCTCTGCCTCATGGCCACCAGAGACCCCAAACACATCCAGAGAGCCCTGCAGGCCTTCACTGAGCTGGCCTCTACTCAGGTAGGACCCCCTTCACTGAGCTGGTCTCTACTCAGGTAGGACCCCCTTCACTGAGCTGGTCTCTACTCAGGTAGGACCCCCTTCACTGAGCTGGTCTCTACTCAGGTAGGACCTCCTTCACTGAGCTGGTCTCTACTCAGGTAGGACCCCCTTCACTGAGCTGGACTCTACTCAGGTAGGACCCCCTTCACTGAGCTGGACTCTACTCAGGTAGGACCCCCTTCACTGAGCTGGACTCTACTCAGGTAGGACCCCCTTCACTGAGCTGGACTCTACTCAGGTAGGACCCCCTTCACTGAGCTGGCCTCTACTCAGGTAGGACCCCCTTCACTGAGCTGGCCTCTACTCAGGTAGGACCCCCTTCACTGAGCTGGACTCTACTCAGGTAGGACCCCCTTCACTGAGCTGGTCTCTACTCAGGTAGGGTTTCCTCTTTCTCCTCCCCCTCCTTCACCTCCTCCTCCTGTACCTTCACCACCTCCTTCTCCTGTACCTTCTTCTCCTCAGGTGAACAACGTTCCCTACTTGCTGGCGATGGGCCAGGCCTTCATGCTACTAAAACAAACTCCTCGGGCCAGGAACCAGCTCAAGAGGCTCACCAAGGTAGACTTTTTTTACTAGGACTCTTGTAGATTTACATGTTGGTCCTGTAGCTTAGCAGACACTCAGAGACAGTCAGAGGAGAGGGCCTAGAACAGAGCCCCTGGAGGACTCCAGCGGGCCTCGAACCAAGCCCCTGGAGGACTCCAGAGGACCTAGAACAGAGCCCCTGGAGGACTCCAGAGGGCCTAGAAACGAGCCCTGGAGGACTCTAGAGGGCCGAAAACCGAAACTCCAGAGGGCCGAGCCCTGGAGGACTCCAGAGGGCCTAGAACAGAGCCCTGGAGGACTCCAGAGGGCCTAGAACAGAGCCCCTGGAGGACTCCAGAGGGCCTAGAACAGAGCCCCTGGAGGACTCCAGAGGGCCTAGAACAGAGCCCTGGAGGACTCCAGAGGACCTAGAACAGAGCCCTGGAGGACTCCAGAGGGCCTAGAACAGAGCCCTGGAGGACTCCAGAGGGCTTAGAACAGAGCCCTGGAGGACTCCAGAGGACCTAGAACAGAGCCCTGGAGGACTCCAGAGGGCCTAGAACAGAGCCCTGGAGGACTCCAGTATTATATATGGTTATTGTACAGGTGGAGTGGAGCTGGGAGCTGTCAGAGGACCTAGAACAGAGCCCTGGAGGACTCCAGTATTATATATGGTTATTGTACAGGTGGAGTGGAGCTGGGAGCTGTCAGAGGACCTAGAACAGAGCCCTGGAGGACTCCAGAGGGCCTAGAACAGAGCCCTGGAGGACTCCAGTATTATATATGGTTATTGTACAGGTGGAGTGGAGCTGGGAGCTGTCAGAGGACCTGGAGACAGCCTGGTTGCTGCTGGCTGATGTTTACATCAAGTCTGGGAAGTATGATATCGCCTGTGATCTACTGCAACGTTGTATTAAATACAACCAGGTACACACACACACACACACAGAGAGACAGTGACAGATGGACGGACGGAGACGCACACAGCCAGCCAGCAGAGTCTGAGGTGTCCGTGTAGGATGAGCTGTATGCTATTAGTGTGTAGTGTGTATTAGTGTAAACGGGAGTGTGTATTAGTGTAGACAGTAGTGTGTATTAGTGTAGACAGTAGTGTGTATTAGTGTAGACAGTAGTGTGTATTAGTGTAGACAGTAGTGTGTATTAGTGTAGACAGTAGTGTGTATTAGTGTAGACAGTAGTGTGTATTAGTGTGGACAGTAGTGTGTATTAGTGTAGAAGGTAGTGTGTATTAGTGTGTATTAGTGTAGACAGTAGTGTGTATTAGTGTAGACAGTAGTGTATTAGTGTAGACAGTTGTGTATTAGTGTAGACAGTAGTGTGTATTAGTGTAGACAGTAGTGTGTATTAGTGTGTACAGTAGTGTGTATTAGTAGACAGTAGTGTGTACAGTAGTGTATTAGTGTAGAGTGTGTATTAGTGTAGACAGTAGTGTGTATTAGTGTAGACAGTAGTGTGTATTAGTGTAGAACAGTAGTGTGTATTAGTGTAGACAGTATGTATTAGTGTAGACAGTAGTGTGTATTAGTGTAGACAGTAGTGTGTATTAGTGTAGACAGTAGTGTGTATTAGTGTAGACAGTAGTGTGTATTAGTGTAGACAGTAGTGTGTATTAGTGTAGACAGTAGTGTGTATTAGTGTAGACAGTAGTGTGTATTAGTGTAGACAGTAGTGTGTATTAGTGTAGACAGTAGTGTGTATTAGTGTGGACAGTAGTGTGTATTAGTGTAGAAGGTAGTGTGTATTAGTGTGTATTAGTGTAGACAGTAGTGTGTATTAGTGTGTACAGTAGTGTGTATTAGTGTAGACAGTAGTGTGTATTAGTGTAGACAGTAGTGTGTATTAGTGTAGACAGTAGTGTGTATTAGTGTGTACAGTAGTGTGTATTAGTGTGTACAGTGTGTATTAGTGTAGACAGTAGTGTGTATTAGTGTAGACAGTAGTGTGTATTAGTGTGTATTAGTGTAGACAGTAGTGTGTATTAGTGTAGACAGTAGTGTGTATTAGTGTAGACAGTAGTGTGTATTAGTGTAGACAGTAGTGTGTATTAGTGTAGACAGTAGTGTGTATTAGTGTGTACAGTAGTGTGTATTAGTGTGGACAGTAGTGTGTATTAGTGTAGACAGTAGTGTGTATTAGTGTAGACAGTAGTGTGTATTAGTGTGTATTAGTGTAGACAGTAGTGTGTATTAGTGTAGACAGTAGTGTGTATTAGTGTAGACAGTAGTGTGTATTAGTGTAGACAGTAGTGTGTATTAGTGTAGACAGTAGTGTGTATTAGTGTGTACAGTAGTGTGTATTAGTGTAGACAGTAGTGTGTATTAGTGTAGACAGTAGTGTGTATTAGTGTAGACAGTAGTGTGTATTAGTGTAGACAGTAGTGTGTATTAGTGTAGACAGTAGTGTGTATTAGTGTAGACAGTAGTGTGTATTAGTGTAGACAGTAGTGTGTATTAGTGTGGACAGTAGTGTGTATTAGTGTAGACAGTAGTGTAGTAGTGAGTATGTAATGTATGTGTTTGTAGTCGTGCAGCAGAGCGTATGAGTACATGGGCTACATCAGGGAGAAGGAACAGTCGTACCATGATGCATCAGTGTTCTACGATCAAGCCTGGCTCTACACTAACAGAGTCAACCCCAGCGTGGGTGAGTCTGTGGACACCCTTTAAGCTGCATTTTCTCACTTTTTGGGCGACCCGACCAAATTCACATAGACATTTTATGTCATAGATCTGTCATTCACATTGAAAGCCAGTCTAATAATCTGTAGATCTGTTCTATGTGTTATAGATCTGTCATTCACATTGAAAGCCAGTCTAATAATCTGTAGATCTGTTCTATGTGTTATAGATCTGTCATTCTCATTGAAAGCCAGTCTAATAATCTGTAGATCTGTTCTATGTGTTATAGATCTGTCATTCTCATTGAAAGCCAGTCTAATAATCTGTAGATCTGTTCTATGTGTTATAGATCTGTCATTCTCATTGAAAGCCAGTCTAATAATCTGTAGATCTGTTCTATGTGTTATAGATCTGTCATTCACATTGAAAGCCAGTCTAATAATCTGTAGATCTGTTCTATGTGTTATAGATCTGTCATTCTCATTGAAAGCCAGTCTAATAATCTGTAGATCTGTTCTATGTGTTATAGATCTGTCATTCTCATTGAAAGCCAGTCTAATAATCTGTAGATCTGTTCTATGTGTTATAGATCTGTCATTCTCATTGAAAGCCAGTCTAATAATCTGTAGATCTGTTCTATGTGTTATAGATCTGTCATTCTCATTGAAAGCCAGTCTAATAATATGTAGATCTGTTCTATGTGTTATAGATCTGTCATTCACATTGAAAGCCAGTCTAATAATCTGTAGATCTGTTCTATGTGTTATAGATCTGTCATTCACATTGAAAGCCAGTCTAATAATCTGTAGATCTGTTCTATGTGTTATAGATCTGTCATTCTCATTGAAAGCCAGTCTAATAATCTGTAGATCTGTTCTATGTGTTATAGATCTGTCATTCTCATTGAAAGCCAGTCTAATAATCTGTAGATCTGTTCTATGTGTTATAGATCTGTCATTCTCATTGAAAGCCAGTCTAATAATCTGTAGATCTGCTCTATGTGTTATAGATCTGTCATTCACATTGAAAGCCAGTCTAATAATCTGTAGATCTGTTCTATGTGTTATAGATCTGTCATTCACATTGAAAGCCAGTCTAATAATCTGTAGATCTGTTCTATGTGTTATAGATCTGTCATTCTCATTGAAAGCCAGTCTAATAATCTGTAGATCTGTTCTATGTGTTATAGATCTATCATTCACATTGAAAGCCAGTCTAATAATCTGTAGATCTGTTCTATGTGTTATAGATCTGTCATTCACATTGAAAGCCAGTCTAATAATCTGTAGATCTGTTCTTTGTGTTATAGATCTGTCATTCTCATTGAAAGCCAGTCTAATAATCTGTAGATCTGTTCTATGTGTTATAGATCTGTCATTCACATTGAAAGCCAGTCTAATAATCTGTAGATCTGTTCTATGTGTTATAGATCTGTCATTCACATTGAAAGCCAGTCTAATAATCTGTAGATCTGTTCTATGTGTTATAGATCTGTCATTCTCATTGAAAGCCAGTCTAATAATCTGTAGATCTGTTCTATGTGTTATAGATCTGTCATTCACATTGAAAGCCAGTCTAATAATCTGTAGATCTGTTCTATGTGTTATAGATCTGTCATGCACATTGAAAGCCAGTCTAATAATCTGTAGATCTGTTCTATGTGTTATAGATCTGTCATTCTCATTGAAAGCCAGTCTAATAATCTGTAGATCTGTTCTATGTGTTATAGATCTGTCATTCACATTGAAAGCCAGTCTAATAATCTGTAGATCTGTTCTATGTGTGCTATTTCTATGCCTCGCATTCTTAAATTTCGTTTTGTATCTTTTACTTTCGGTTTTGTACATCAACTTCAAACAGCTGAAAATACATTATTTTTGGTTTTGTGGAAAATATGTTTTACAGCAGTTTAGTTGATTACCTGGACTATACTTGTTTGTTTTGTCACAAACTGAAATTAGGTGAACTATTATCATTTTTGCAACAAAGGAAATGGAGAAGTGATGTCAGCACCTTTTTAACGGTTTAAGGTCTGTAATGTTAATGGTTGTGTCCCTTCTGCTTCTTCCGTTCAGGTTTCAGACTGGCCTTCAACTACCTGAAGTTCAAGCAGTACAACGAGACCATAGAGGTTTGTCACAAGGTCTGTACTGTGGATGATATTACTACTGTAGCCTGGTCCCAGATCTGCAAGACAGCACTAACACATCTGGTACCAGGCTATCACTACTGGAAATATTGGAAAGGACTTAGTGTAATTTAGTTTAGAGGATGAGGATTATTGATTAAGGATCGGTGTAGTGAGAGAGTGTTTTACCTGACCTGCCTGTTCCCCCTCAGGTCCTCACAGAGCACCCAGACTACCCTCTGATACAGACAGAGATCCTAGAGAGAGCCCGCGCTGCTCTCCGACCCTGAACCTCAGCCTGGGATTAACCCTCCATGTCTCTGTCTCCACTAGTGACCTGAAATGTATCCACATGGCATAATGCCCCCTGCTCCAAGGAACTATGGGGCACTTTGTCTTTATCAAATCAAGTGCTTTGTTCTAGATATACTGTTCTGCACTTGAAATATGCAAATACTATGCTACTTTTATTTATAGTTTTTTTTCCCTGTGGAATTTTAAAACATTTAAACATGTTCTGTAATGTAAAATTCTCTGTTTGAGTGTTTATACAGTGCTTTAGGAAAGTATTCAGACCCCTTGACTTTGTTCCACATTTTGTTACGTTTCAGCCTTATTCTAAAATTAATTCAATTGTTGTGTTTTTTTCATCATCAATCTACACACAACATCCCATAACGAAAAAGCAAAAACAGATTTTTAGAAATGTTTGCATAAAATAAACATTTACAGAAGTATTCAGACTCAGTACTTTCTTGTAGCAACTTTATCAGAGTTTACAGCTTCAAGTCTTCTTAGGTATGACGCTACAAGCTTGGCACACCTGTATTTGGGGAGTTTCTCACATTCTTCTCTGCAGATCCTCTCAAGCTCTGTCAGGTTGGATGGGGAGCGTCACTGCACAGCTATTTTCAGGTCTCTCCAGAGATGTTTGATCAGGTTCAAGTCCAGACTCTGGCTGGGCCACTCAAGGACATTCAGAGACTTTTCATAGAGCCACTCCTGCGTTAACTTGGCTGTGGGCTTAGGGTCGTTGTCCTGTTGCTTAAAAACATCCCTCACCATGATGCTGCCACCACCATGCTTCACCGTAGGGATGGTGCCAGGTTTCCTCCAGACGTGACACTTGGCATTCAGGCCAAAGAGTTCAATCTTGGTTTCGTCAGACCAGAGAATATTGTTTGTCATTGTCTGAGAGTCCTTTAGGTGCCTTTTGGCAAACTCCAAGCGGGCTGTCATGTGCCTTTTACTGAGGAGTGGCTTCCATCTGGCCACTCTACCATAAAGGCCTGATTGGTGGAGTGCTGCAGAGATGGTTGTCCTTCTGGAAGGTTCTCCCATCTCCACAGAGGAGCTCTGTCAGATTCTTGGTCATCTCCCTGACCAAGGCCCTTCTCCCCCGAGTGCTTAGTTTGGTGGCCAGCTCAAAGAAGAGTCTTGGTGGTTCCAAACTTCTTCCATTTAAGAATGATGGAGGCCACTGTGTTCTTGGGGACCTTCAATGCTGCAGAATGATGGAGGCCACTGTGTTCTTGGGGACCTGCTGCAGAATGATGGAGGCCACTGTGTTCTTGGGGACCTTCACTTGATGGAGGCCTCTGTGTTCTTGGGGACCTTCATTTGATGGAGGCCACTGTGTTCTTGGGGGACCTGATGATGAGGCCACTGTGTTCTTGGGGACCTTCAATGCTGCAGAAATGGAGGCCACTTTTGGTTCAATGCTGCAGAAATGTTTTGGTACCCTTCCCCAGATCTGTGCCTCGACACAATCCTGTCTCAGAGCTCTACGAACAATTCCTTCGACCTCACGGCTTGGTTTTTGCTCTGACATGCAATGGGAACTGTGGGACCTTTATATAGACAGGTGTGTACCTTTCCAAATCATGTCCAATCAATTGAATTTTCCACAGGTGGACTCCAAGCTGTCGTATCCTCTCAAGGACGATCAATGGAAACAGGAAGCACCTGAGCTCAATTTCGAGTCTCATAGCAAATGGACTGAATACTTATGTAAATAAGATATTTCAGTTTTTTATTTTTAATAAAATTGCAAACAGTTTAAAAAAAAAAAACTTTTTTTGACTTTGTCGTTATGGGGTATTGTATGTAGATTGATGAGGAGAAAAAATGATTTAATTAATGTTATAATACGGCTGTAATGTAACAAAATGTGGAAAAGGGCAAGGGGTCTGAATACTTTCTGAATGATGAACCACTTGCACACTTTGGAAACATATATTCAGTTCATATAAGTATGTATAAGTATATTTATTAGGTTCTTTAAAGGCCTTATGATTGCATTCATATCAGAATAAATCTTTTAAATAATAAAGAATGAATTGTAAAAGTCTCTCTTAAGTCAGTGTGTCGATCGCCAAAGGTTTGCAGGCTGTGCTTCAGTGGCCCTATGCTGTTTATCAGACTGATATTTAACCGTGGAATTGATTCAGTGTTGTGGTTCTGACTGTGTGTGTGTGTGTCTCAGGGGTGATGTGTGCCTCCCCTACGGCAGGCTGACGGTGGGAGGACATGATGCTAGGCACAACACATGGACCTGGCTTGAAACACATTCCTAAACACTATGGGCCCATACTTGCAAAGATAAGCAACCATTTAAAATGTGTAAACGGTTTCAAAATGTGAATCAGACAATTTAAATCGTTGATTTGCTTGCAAGTGACAAAATGCGAAATTGTAGCTGATCCCATCAGATAACATGGCACGTGTTAGCCCTATGCTAACCTCAGGTGGCAGTGATTATATCCTGGAACAAATTCTTCATCAACACATCAAAGGTGTTAGACTTTATACCCACCAACCAAAGGCATTTCTTAAAATGGGTCAACCCTGGCCACTAGAGGGATATTTTAAACCTACAAATTCAATGTTTAATCCTTTCCTAGCGGTCTCCTGTCAGGTCCTTTCCTAACGGTCTCCTGTCAGGTCCTTTCCTAACTGTCTCCTGTCAGGTCCTTTCCTAACGGTCTCCTGTCAGGTCCTTTCCTAACTGTCAGGTCCTTTCCTAACTGTCTCCTGTCAGGTCCTTTCCTAACGGTCAGGTCCTTTCCTAACTGTCTCCTGTCAGGTCCTTTCCTAACTCTCTCCTGTCAGGTCCTTTCCTAACTGTCTCCTGTCAGGTCCTTTCCTAACTGTCTCCTGTCAGGTCCTTTCCTAACGGTCTCCTGTCAGGTCCTTTCCTAACTGTCTCCTGTCAGGTCCTTTCCTAACTGTCTCCTGTCAGGTCCTTTCCTAACGGTCTCCTGTCAGGTCCTTTCCTAACTGTCTCCTGTCAGGTCCTTTCCTAACTGTCTCCTGTCAGGTCCTTTCCTAACTGTCTCCTGTCAGGTCCTTTCCTAACTGTCTCCTGTCAGGTCCTTTCCTAACGGTCAGGTCCTTTCCTAACGGTCTCCTGTCAGGTCCTTTCCTAACGGTCTCCTGTCAGGTCCTTTCCTAACGGTCTCCTGTCAGATCCTTTCCTAACTGTCTCCTGTCAGGTCCTTTCCTAACTGTCTCCTGTCAGGTCCTTTCCTAACGGTCTCCTGTCAGGTCCTTTCCTAACGGTCTCCTGTCAGGTCCTTTCCTAACTGTCTCCTGTCAGGTCCTTTCCTAACGGTCTCCTGTCAGGTCCTTTCCTAACTGTCTCCTGTCAGGTCCTTTCCTAACGGTCTCCTGTCAGGTCCTTTCCTAACTGTCTCCTGTCAGGTCCTTTCCTAACGGTCTCCTGTCAGGTCCTTTCCTAACGGTCAGGTCCTTTCCTAACGGTCTCCTGTCAGGTCCTTTCCTAACGGTCTCCTGTCAGGTCCTTTCCTAACGGTCTCCTGTCAGGTCCTTTCCTAACGGTCTCCTGTCAGGTCCTTTCCTAACTGTCTCCTGTCAGGTCCTTTCCTAACTGTCTCCTGTCAGGTCCTTTCCTAACTGTCTCCTGTCAGGTCCTTTCCTAACTGTCTCCTGTCAGGTCCTTTCCTAACTGTCAGGTCCTTTCCTAACGGTCAGGTCCTTTCCTAACGGTCTCCTGTCAGGTCCTTTCCTAACTGTCTCCTGTCAGGTCCTTTCCTAACTCCTGTCTCCTTTCAGTCTCCTGTCCTTTCCTAACTGTCTCCTGTCAGGTCCTTTCCTAACTGTCTCCTGTCAGGTCCTTTCCTAACGGTCTCCTGTCAGGTCCTTTCCTAACGGTCTCCTGTCAGGTCCTTTCCTAACGGTCTCCTGTCAGGTCCTTTCCTAACGGTCTCCTGTCAGGTCCTTTCCTAACGGTCTCCTGTCAGGTCCTTTCCTAACTGTCTCCTGTCAGGTCCTTTCCTAACTGTCTCCTGTCAGGTCCTTTCCTAACTGTCTCCTGTCAGGTCCTTTCCTAACTGTCTCCTGTCAGGTCCTTTCCTAACTGTCTCCTGTCAGGTCCTTTCCTAACTGTCTCCTGTCAGGTCCTTTCCTAACGGTCTCCTGTCCTTTCCTAACGGTCTCTGTCAGGTCCTTTTCCTAACGGTCTCCTGTCAGGTCCTTTCCTAATGTCTCCTGTCAGGTCCTTTCCTAACTGTCTCCTGTCAGGTCCTTTCCTAACTGTCTCCTGTCAGGTCCTTTCCTAACGGTCTCCTGTCAGGTCCTTTCCTAACGGTCTCCTGTCAGGTCCTTTCCTAACGGTCTCCTGTCAGGTCCTTTCCTAACTGTCTCCTGTCACCTTTCCTAACAGTCTCCTGTCAGGTCCTTTCCCTAACTGTCTCCTGTCAGGTCCTTTCCTAACGGTCTCCTGTCAGGTCCTTTCCTAACGGTCTCCTGTCAGGTCCTTTCCTAACTGTCTCCTGTCAGGTCCTTTCCCTAACTGTCTCCTGTCAGGTCCTTTATTTTTAATAAAATTGCAAACCTTCCCTAACAGGTCCTTTCCTGTCAGGTCCTTTCCTAACTGTCTCCTGTCAGGTCCTTTCCTAACTGTCTCCTGTCAGGTCCTTTCCTAACTGGTCCTTTCCTAACTGTCTCCTGTCAGGTCCTTTCCTAACTGTCTCCTGTCAGGTCCTTTCCTAACGTCCTCCTTCCTAACTGTCTCCTGTCAGGTCCTTTCCTAACTGTCTCCTGTCAGGTCCTTTCCTAACTCTCCTGTCAGGTCCTTTCCTAACGGTCTCCTGTCAGGTCCTTTCCTAACGGTCTCCTGTCAGGTCCTTTCCTAACGGTCTCCTGTCAGGTCCTTTCCTAACGGTCAGGTCCTTTCCTAACTGTCTCCTGTCAGGTCCTTTCCTAACTTTTATTAGTCAGGTCCTTTCCTAACGGTCTCCTGTCAGGTCCTTTCCTAACGGTCAGGTCCTTTCCTAACTCTCCTGGGTCCTTTCCTAACTGTCAGGTCCTTTCCTAACGGTCTCCTGTCAGGTCCTTTCCTAACTGTCTCCTGTCAGGTCCTTTCCTAACGGTCAGTCAGTCCTTTCCTAACGGTCTCCTGTCAGGTCCTTTCCTAACGGTCTCCTGTCAGGTCCTTTCCTAACGGTCTCCTGTCAGGTCCTTTCCTAACTGTCTCCTGTCAGGTCCTTTCCTAACGGTCTCCTGTCAGGTCCTTTCCTAACTGTCCTGTCCCTTTCCTAACGTCTCCTGTCAGGTCCTTTCCTAACGGTCTCCTGTCAGGTCCTTTCCTAACTGTCTCCTGTCAGGTCCTTTCCTAACTGTCTCCTGTCAGGTCCTTTCCTAACGGTCTCCTGTCAGGTCCTGTCTCCTGTCAGGTCCTTTCCTAACTGTCTCCCAGGTCCTTTCCTAACTGTCTCCTGTCAGGTCCTTTCCTAACTGGTCCTTTCCTAACGGTCTCTGTCAGGTCCTTTCCTAACGGTCTCCTGTCAGGTCCTTTCCTAACTGTCTCCTGTCAGGTCCTTTCCTAACTGTCTCCTGTCAGGTCCTTTCCTAACGGTCTCCTGTCAGGTCCTTTCCTAACGGTCTCCTGTCAGGTCCTTTCCCTAACGGTCTCCTGGAGATCCTTTCCTAACTGTCTCCTGTCAGGTCCTTTCCTAACTGTCTCCTGTCAGGTCCTTTCCTAACGGTCTCCTGTCAGGTCCTTTCCTAACGGTCTCCTGTCAGGTCCTTTCCTAACTGTCTCCTGTCAGGTCCTTTCCTAACTGTCTCCTGTCAGGTCCTTTCCTAACGGTCTCCTGTCAGGTCCTTTCCTAACTGTCTCCTGTCAGGTCCCTTTCCTAACGGTCTCCTGTCAGGTCCTTTCCTAACTGTCTCCTGTCAGGTCCTTTCCTAACTGTCTCCTGTCAGGTCCTTTCCTAACTGTCAGGTCTCCTAACTGTCAGGTCCTTTCCTAACGGTCTCCTGTCAGGTCCTTTCCTAACTGTCTCCTTCTCCTGTCAGGTCCTTTCCTAACTGTCTCCTGTCAGGTCCTTTCCTAACGGTCTCCTGTCAGGTCCTTTCCTAACTGTCTCCTGTCAGGTCCTTTCCTAACTGTCTCCTGTCAGGTCCTTTCCTAACGGTCTCCTGTCAGGTCCTTTCCTAACTCCTGTCAGGTCCTTTCC
Organism: Oncorhynchus nerka; assembly: GCF_034236695.1. Classification (NCBI taxonomy): domain Eukaryota; kingdom Metazoa; phylum Chordata; class Actinopteri; order Salmoniformes; family Salmonidae; genus Oncorhynchus; species Oncorhynchus nerka. The sequence continues at coordinate 1,786,112 of NC_088401.1, read as the reverse complement.
TAACTGTCTCCTGTCAGGTCCTTTCCCTAACTGTCTCCTGTCAGGTCCTTTCCTAACTGTCTCCTGTCAGGTCCTTTCCTAACTGCTCCTGTCAGGTCCTTTCCTAACTGTCTCCTGTCAGGTCCTTTCCTAACTGTCTCCTGTCAGGTCCTTTCCTAACTGTCTCCTGTCAGGTCCTTTCCTAACTGGTCTCCTGTCAGGTCCTTTCCTAACTGTCTCCTGTCAGGTCCTTTCCTAACTGTCTCCTGTCAGGTCCTTTCCTAACTGTCTCCTGTCAGGTCCTTTCCTAACTGTCTCCTGTCAGGTCCTTTCCTAACTGTCTCCTGTCAGGTCCTTTCCTAACTGTCTCCTGTCAGGTCCTTTCCTAACTGTCTCCTGGTCCTTTCCTAACGGTCTCCTGTCAGGTCCTTTCCTAACTGTCTCCTGTCAGGTCCTTTCCTAACTGGTCAGGTCCTTTCCTAACTGTCCTGTCAGGTCCTTTCCTAACTGTCAGGTCCTTTCCTAACTGTCTCCTGTCAGGTCCTTTCCTAACTGTCTCCTGTCAGGTCCTTTCCTGTCTCCTGTCAGGTCCTTTCCTAACTGTCTCCTGTCAGGTCCTTTCCTAACGGTCTCCTGTCAGGTCCTTTCCTAACTGTCTCCTGTCAGGTCCTTTCCTAACTGCCTCCTGTCAGGTCCTTTCCTAACTGTCTCCTGTCAGGTCCTTTCCTAACTGTCTCCTGTCAGGTCCTTTCCTAACGGTCAGGTCCTTTCCTAACTGTCTCCTGTCAGGTCCTTTCCTAACTGTCTCCTGTCAGGTCCTTTCCTAACTGTCTCCTGTCAGGTCCTTTCCTAACGGTCTCCTGTCAGGTCCTTTCCTAACGGTCAGGTCCTTTCCTAACTGTCTCCTGTCAGGTCCTTTCCTAACTGTCTCCTGTCAGGTCCTTTCCTAACTGTCTCCTGTCAGGTCCTTTCCTAACTGTCTCCTGTCAGGTCCTTTCCTAACGGTCTCCTGTCAGGTCCTTTCCTAACTGTCTCCTGTCAGGTCCTTTCCTAACGGTCTCCTGTCAGGTCCTTTCCTAACTGTCTCCTGTCAGGTCCTTTCCTAACTGTCTCCTGTCAGGTCCTTTCCTAACGGTCTCCGGTCTCCTTTCCTAACTGTCTCCTGTCAGGTCCTTTCCTAACTGTCTCCTGTCAGGTCCTTTCCTAACTGTCTCCTGTCAGGTCCTTTCCTAACGGTCTCCTGTCAGGTCCTTTCCTAACGGTCTCCTGTCAGGTCCTTTCCTAACTGTCTCCTGTCAGGTCCTTTCCTAACTCCTGGGTCCTTTCCTGGTCAGGTCCTTTCCTAACTGTCTCCTGTCAGGTCCTTTCCTAACGGTCTCCTGTCAGGTCCTTTCCTAACTGTCTCCTTTCCTAACTGTCAGGTCCTTTCCTAACTGTCTCCTTTCCTAACTGTCAGGTCCTTTCCTAACTGGTCCTTTCCTGTCAGGTCCTTTCCTAACGGTCTCCTGTCAGGTCCTTTCCTAACTGTCTCCTGTCAGGTCCTTTCCTAACTGTCTCCTGTCAGGTCCTTTCCTAACTGTCTCCTGTCAGGTCCTTTCCTAACGGTCTCCTGTCAGGTCCTTTCCTAACTGTCTCCTGTCAGGTCCTTTCCTAACTGTCTCCTGTCAGGTCCTTTCCTAACGGTCTCCTGTCAGGTCCTTTCCTAACGGTCTCCTGTCAGGTCCTTTCCTAACTGTCTCCTGTCAGGTCCTTTCCTAACTGTCTCCTGTCAGGTCCTTTCCTAACGGTCTCCTGTCAGGTCCTTTCCTAACGGTCTCCTGTCAGGTCCTTTCCTAACGGTCTCCTGTCAGGTCCTTTCCTAACGGTCTCCTGTCAGGTCCTTTCCTAACTGTCTCCTGTCAGGTCCTTTCCTAACGGTCTCCTGTCAGGTCCTTTCCTAACTGTCTCCTGTCAGGTCCTTTCCTAACGGTCTCCTGTCAGGTCCTTTCCCTAACGGTCTCCTGTCAGGTCCTTTCCTAACGGTCTCCTGTCAGGTCCTTTCCTAACGGTCTCCTGTCAGGTCCTTTCCTAACGGTCTCCTGTCAGGTCCTTTCCTAACGGTCAGGTCCTTTCCTAACGGTCTCCTGTCAGGTCCTTTCCTAACTGTCTCCTGTCAGGTCCTTTCCTAACTGTCTCCTGTCAGGTCCTTTCCTAACTGTCAGGTCCTTTCCTAACGGTCTCCTGTCAGGTCCTTTCCTAACTGTCAGGTCCTTTCCTAACTGTCTCCTGTCAGGTCCTTTCCTAACGGTCTCCTGTCAGGTCCTTTCCTAACTGTCTCCTGTCAGGTCCTTTCCTAACTGTCTCCTGTCAGGTCCTTTCCTAACGGTCTCCTGTCAGGTCCTTTCCTAACTGTCTCCTGTCAGGTCCTTTCCTAACTGCCTCCTGTCAGGTCCTTTCCTAACTGTCTCCTGTCAGGTCCTTTCCTAACTGTCTCCTGTCAGGTCCTTTCCTAACTGTCAGGTCCTTTCCTAACGGTCTCCTGTCAGGTCCTTTCCTAACGGTCAGGTCCTTTCCTAACTGTCTCCTGTCAGGTCCTTTCCTAACTGTCTCCTGTCAGGTCCTTTCCTAACTGTCTCCTGTCAGGTCCTTTCCTAACTGTCTCCTGTCAGGTCCTTTCCTAACGGTCAGGTCCTTTCCTAACTGTCTCCTGTCAGGTCCTTTCCTAACTGTCTCCTGTCAGGTCCTTTCCTAACTGTCTCCTGTCAGGTCCTTTCCTAACGGTCTCCTGTCAGGTCCTTTCCTAACGGTCTCCTGTCAGGTCCTTTCCTAACTGTCTCCTGTCAGGTCCTTTCCTAACGGTCTCCTGTCAGGTCCTTTGACCTAACTGTCTCCTGTCAGGTCCTTTCCTAACGGTCTCCTGTCAGGTCCTTTCCTAACTGTCTCTCTGTCAGGTCCTTTCCTAACGGTCTCCTGTCAGGTCCTTTCCTAACTGTCTCCTGTCAGGTCCTTTCCTAAGGTCCTTTCCTAACTGTCTCCTGTCAGGTCCTTTCCTAACGGTCTCCTGTCAGGTCCTTTCCTAACTGTCTCCTGTCAGGTCCTTTCCTAACTGTCTCCTGTCAGGTCCTTTCCTAACGGTCAGGTCCTTTCCTAACTGTCTCCTGTCAGGTCCTTTCCGGTAACTCCTGTCAGGTCCTTTCCTGTCTCCTGTCAGGTCCTTTCCTAACGGTCTCCTGTCAGGTCCTTTCCTAACGGTCAGGTCCTTTCCTAACTGTCTCCTGTCAGGTCCTTTCCTAACGGTCTCCTGTCAGGTCCTTTCCTAACGGTCTCCTGTCAGGTCCTTTCCTAACAGTCTCCTGTCAGGTCCTTTCCTAACGGTCTCCTGTCAGGTCCTTTCCTAACTGTCTCCTGTCAGGTCCTTTCCTAACTGTCTTTCCTAACTGTCTCCTGTCAGGTCCTTTCCTAACGGTCTCCTGTCAGGTCCTTTCCTAACGGTCTCCCTGTCAGGTCCTTTCCTAACTGTCTCCTGTCAGGTCCTTTCCTAACTGTCTCCTGTCAGGTCCTTTCCTAACGGTCTCCTGTCAGGTCCTTTCCTAACTGTCTCCTGTCAGGTCCTTTCCTAACGGTCTCCTGTCAGGTCCTTTCCTAACGGTCTCCTGTCAGGTCCTTTCCTAACGGTCTCCTGTCAGGTCCTTTCCTAACTGTCTCCTGTCAGGTCCTTTCCTAACTGTCTCCTGTCAGGTCCTTTCCTAACGGTCTCCTGTCAGGTCCTTTCCTAACTCTCCTGTCAGGTCCTTTCCTAACGGTCTCCTGTCAGGTCCTTTCCTAACTGTCTCCTGTCAGGTCCTTTCCTAACTGTCTCCTGTCAGGTCCTTTCCTAACGGTCTCCTGTCAGGTCCTTTCCTAACTGTCTCCTGTCAGGTCCTTTCCTAACTGTCTCCTGTCAGGTCCTTTCCTAACTGTCTCCTGTCAGGTCCTTTCCTAACTGTCAGGTCCTTTCCTAACGGTCTCCTGTCAGGTCCTTTCCTAACTGTCTCCTGTCAGGTCCTTTCCTAACGGTCAGGTCCTTTCCTAACTGTCTCCTGTCAGGTCCTTTCCTAACTGTCTCCTGTCAGGTCCTTTCCTAACGGTCTCCTGTCAGGTCCTTTCCTAACGGTCTCCTGTCAGGTCCTTTCCTAACTGTCTCCTGTCAGGTCCTTTCCTAACGGTCTCCTGTCAGGTCCTTTCCTAACGGTCAGGTCCTTTCCTAACGGTCTCCTGTCAGGTCCTTTCCTAACGGTCTCCTGTCAGGTCCTTTCCTAACGGTCAGGTCCTTTCCTAACTGTCTCCTGTCAGGTCCTTTCCTAACGGTCTCCTGTCAGGTCCTTTCCTAACGGTCTCCTGTCAGGTCCTTTCCTAACTGTCTCCTGTCAGGTCCTTTCCTAACAGGTCCTTTCCTGTCAGGTCCTTTCTAACTGTCTCCTGTCAGGTCCTTTCCTAACTGTCTCCTGTCAGGTCCTTTCCTAACGGTCTCCTGTCAGGTCCTTTCCTAACGGTCTCCTGTCAGGTCCTTTCCTAACTGTCTCCTGTCAGGTCCTTTCCTAACTGTCAGGTCCTTTCCTAACTGTCAGGTCCTTTCCTAACGGTCTCCTGTCAGGTCCTTTCCTAACTGTCAGGTCCTTTCCTAACTGTCTCCTGTCAGGTCCTTTCCTAACGGTCTCCTGTCAGGTCCTTTCCTAACTGTCTCCTGTCAGGTCCTTTCCTAACTGTCTCCTGTCAGGTCCTTTCCTAACTGTCTCCTGTCAGGTCCTTTCCTAACTGTCTCCTGTCAGGTCCTTTCCTAACTGTCTCCTGTCAGGTCCTTTCCTAACTGTCTCCTGTCAGGTCCTTTCCTAACTGTCTCCTGTCAGGTCCTTTCCTAACGGTCTCCTGTCAGGTCCTTTCCTAACTGTCAGGTCCTTTCCTAACTGTCAGGTCCTTTCCTAACTGTCTCCTGTCAGGTCCTTTCCTAACGGTCTCCTGTCAGGTCCTTTCCTAACGGTCTCCTGTCAGGTCCTTTCCTAACGGTCTCCTGTCAGGTCCTTTCCTAACTGTCTCCTGTCAGGTCCTTTCCTAACTGTCTCCTGTCAGGTCCTTTCCTAACGGTCTCCTGTCAGGTCCTTTCCTAACTGTCAGGTCCTTTCCTAACTGTCTCCTGTCAGGTCCTTTCCTAACGGTCTCCTGTCAGGTCCTTTCCTAACGGTCTCCTGTCAGGTCCTTTCCTAACTGTCAGGTCCTTTCCTAACGGTCTCCTGTCAGGTCCTTTCCTAACTGTCAGGTCCTTTCCTAACTGTCTCCTGTCAGGTCCTTTCCTAACGGTCTCCTGTCAGGTCCTTTCCTAACGGTCTCCTGTCAGGTCCTTTCCTAACTGTCTCCTGTCAGGTCCTTTCCTAACGGTCTCCTGTCAGGTCCTTTCCTAACTGTCCTTTCCTGTCAGGTCCTTTCCCTCCTTTCACTAACTGTCTCCTGTCAGGTCCTTTCCCTAACGGTCTCCTGTCAGGTCCTTTCCTAACTGTCTCCTGTCAGGTCCTTTCCTAACTGTCTCCTGTCAGGTCCTTTCCTAACGGTCTCCTGTCAGGTCCTTTCCTAACGGTCAGGTCCTTTCCTAACTGTCTCCTGTCAGGTCCTTTCCTAACGGTCAGGTCCTTTCCTAACTGTCAGGTCCTTTCCTAACGGTCAGGTCCTTTCCTAACTGTCAGGTCCTTTCCTAACTGTCTCCTGTCATATTTATAATCTAGAGCAGCCACCCAGGTTCTATTCTAAGAACCAGTGTTTTCCTTGAGGCATTCTATTCTCTAGCTCCTCCGATAATCTGTCAGTAACATTCTCTAGCGATCTCCCAGATCACCATTCAGTAGTCACTATTGTATAGTAAGCACGTCTGTTTCACAGCGACAGAGGGGCGCCACTCTTGGTAAACTGTTTTTAATGAGCTGTGAGGGAATGACGGTTACACTGGTCTTAAAGTGGTAATTTAACTGAATAATAAACCACAGGAATCCACCATATCTACCAAAACAAATGACAAGCAGTTTGTAGTCAAAACACACAGATTCTTTATTCTCCAACACATGAACCAATTTAACGAAGGGTTTCTAATCGTTACAGAGTAGACTACACTACATCCTTGAGCAAAGAATGTTCCTAGACGCCAAGGCAAAGCCTGGGCCATATATCAGAGCCTGGATCAGTCATGTCTGTTGTTGGTTGTGGTTGTCATGCTTAGGTTTCTCTCTCTCTCTTCGTCTTCACCATGGAGACGATAAACCAGACATAAATTCCAGAGGGTTAAAAAAACACGAAGAAAACATGCAGGCACGTCATTTCAGACATTTCCCCAGTGGACATACTCCACGTACATATACTGTACAGTGCCTTCAGAAGGCATTCATAGCCCTTGACTTGTTCCACATTTTGTTGTGTTACAGTCTGGATTCAGAATGGATAAAAAATCCTGTTTCTTCTCATCCATCTACACACAATACCCCATATTAAAGTGAAAGCAGAAATGCAGAAATATCTCATTTACATAAATATTCACACCTGAGTGAATCATATGTAGAAGGAGATTTGGCAGCGATTACATCTGAGAGTCTTTCTTGGTAAATCTCTAAGAGCTTTTGTGTTGTAGGTTATTGTCCTGCTGAAAGGTGAATTAATCTCCCAGTGTCTGGTGGAAAGCAGACTGAACCAGGTTATTCATCTCCCAGTGTCTGGGGGAAAGCAGACTGAACCAGGTTGTAGGTTATTGTCCTGCTGAAAGGTGAATTCATCTCCCAGTGTCTGGTGGAAAGCAGACTGAACCAGGTTATTGTCCTGCTGAAAGGTGAATTCATCTCCCAGTGTCTGGTGGAAAGCAGACTGAACCAGGTTTTACTCTATGTTTATCTACATTCATTTTTTATTTTTTTCCCCCAGTCCTTAACAATGACAAGCATACCCATAACATGATGCAGCCACCACTATGCTTGAACAAAGTGGTCCTTTGTATTCAGGACAAACAGTTCATCACTTTGCCACATTTTTTTCAATATAACTTTAGTGACTTGTTGCAAACAGGATGCATGTTTTGGAATATTTGTATTCTGTGCAGGCTTTCTTCTTTTCACTCGGTCAATTAGGTTAATATTGTGGAGCTACTATGTTCAAAGGGATATTCCATTTCATTTTACCCATCTACCAATAGGTGCCCTTCTTTGCGAGGCATTAGAAAACCTCTCTGGTCTTTGTGGTTGAATCTGTGTTAAATTCACTGCTTGTCTAAAGGACAGATGACTCACGTCTGTAGCCATGAAGAGTTTTGAAAGGCTGGTCATGGCTCACATCAACACCATCATCCTGAAAACCCTAGACCCACTCCAATTTGCATACTGCCCCAACAGATTCACAGATGCCGCAATCTCTATTGCCCTCCACACTGCCCTTTCCCACCTGGACAAAGGGAACACCTATGTGAGAATGCTGTTCATTGACTACAGCTCAGCGTTCAACACCATAGTGCCCTCGAAAGATTATAACTAAGCTGAGGACCATGGGACTAAACGCCTCTCTCTGCAACTGGATCCTGGACTTCCTGACTGGCCTCCCCCAGGTGGTAAGGGTAGGCAAAACACGCTGATCCTCAACACGGGGGTCCCTCAGGTGCGTGGTTAGTCCCCTGCTGTACTCCCTGTTCACCCACAACAGGCACGACTCCAACACCATCATTAAGTTTGCCGACGACACAACAGTGGTAGGCCTGATCACTGACAACGACGAGACAGCCTATAGGGAGGAGGTCAGAGACCTAGCAGTGTGGTGCCAGGACAACAACCTCTCCATCAACGTGATCAAGACAAAGGAAATGATTGTGGACTACAGGAAAATGAGGACGGAGCACGCCCCCATTCTCATCGACGGGGCTGTACTGTAGGGGATCGAGAGTGAATGTCCACATCACCAACGAACTAACATGGTCCAAACACACCAAGACAGTCGTGAAGAGGGCGTGACAACATCTTTTCCCCCTCAGGAGACTGAAAAGATGAGGCATGGGTCCTCAGATCATCAAAAGGTTCTACAGCTGCACCATCGAGAGCATCCTGACTGGTTGCATAACTGCCTTGTATGGCAACTGCTCGGCATTCCATCCAGGACCTCTACACCAGGCAGTGTCAGAGGAAGGCCCAAAAAATTGTCAGACTCCAGCCACCCAAGTCATAGACAGTTTGCTCTTCTACCACACGACAAGCAGTACTGGAGTGCCAGGTCTGGGTCCAAAAGGCTCCTTAACAGCTTCTACCCCCAAGCCATAAGACTGCTGAACAATTAGTCAAATAGCCACGTGACCCCCCCCCCCCCCCCCCTTTGTTTTTACACTGCTACTACTCGCTGTTTATTATCTATATATGGCCTCCACATTGACTCTGTACCAGTAACCCCTGTATATAGCCTCCACATTGACTCTGTACCGTAACACCCTGTATATAGCCTCCACATTGACTCTGTACCGTAACACCCTGTATATAGCCTCCACATTGACTCTGTACCGGTACCCCCTGTATATAACCTCCACATTGACTCTGTACCGGTACACCCTGTATATAGTCTCCACATTGACTCTGTACCGGTAACCCCTGTATATAGCCTCCACATTGACTCTGTACCGTAACACCCTGTATATAGCCTCCACATTGACTCTGTACCGGTACACCCTGTATATAGTCTCCACATTGACTCTGTACTGGTAACCCCTGTATATAGCCTCCACATTGACTCTGTACTGTAACACCCTGTATATAGCCTCCACATTGACTCTGTACCGTAACACCCTGTATATAGCCTCCACATTGACTCTGTACCGTAACACCCTGTATATAGCCTCCACATTGACTCTGTACCGTAACACCCTGTATATAGCCTCCACATTGACTCTGTACCGGTAACCCCTGTATATATCAAATCAAATCAAATGTATTTATATAGCCCTTCGTACATCAGCTGATATCTCAAAGTGCTGTACAGAAACCCAGCCTAAAACCCCAAACAGCAAGCAATGCAGGTGTAGAAGCACGGTGGCTAGGAAAAACTCCCTAGAAAGGCCAAAACCTAGGAAGAAACCTAGAGAGGAACCAGGCTATGTGGGGTGGCCAGTCCTCTTCTGGCTGTGCCGGGTGGAGATTATAACAGAACATGGCCAAGTGGTTCAAATGTTCATAAATGACCAGCATGGTCGAATAATAATAAGGCAGAACAGTTGAAACTGGAGCAGCAGCACGGCCAGGTGGACTGGGGACATTTTTTATTTTTTTATTTCACCTTTATTTAACCAGGTAGGCTAGTTGAGAACAAGTTCTCATTTGCAACTGCGACCTGGCCAAGATAAAGCATAGCAGTGTGAACAGACAACACAGAGTTACACATGGAGTAAACAATTAACAAGTCAATAATACAGTAGAAAAAAGGAGAGTCTATATACATTGTGTGCAAAAGGCATGAGGGGGTAGGCGAATAATTACAATTTTGCAGATTAACACGAGTGATAAATGATCAGATGATGATGTACAGGTAGAGATATTGGTGTGCAAAAGAGCAGAAAGGTAAATAAATAAAAACTGTGGGGATGAGGTAGGTAAAAATGGGTGGGCTATTTACCAATAGACTATGTACAGCTGCAGCGATCGGTTAGCTGCTCAGAGAGCAGATGTTTGAAGTTGGTGAGGGAGATAAAAGTCTCCAACTTCAGTGATTTTTGCAATTCGTTCCAGTCACAGGCAGCAGAGAACTGGAACGAAAGGCGGCCAAATGAAGTGTTGGCTTTAGGGATGATCAGTGAGATACACCTGCTGGAGCGCGTGTTACGGGTGGGTGTTGCCATCGTGACCAGTGAACTGAGATAAGGCGGAGCTTTACCTAGCATGGACTTGTAGATGACCTGGAGCCAGTGGGTCTGGCGACGAATATGTAGCGAGGGCCAGCCGACTAGAGCATACAGGTCGCAGTGGTGGGTGGTATAAGGTGCTTTAGTGACAAAACGGATGGCACTGTGATAAACTGCATCCAGTTTGCTGAGTAGAGTGTTAGAAGCAATTTTGTAGATGACATCGCCGAAGTCGAGGATCGTCAGTTTTACTAGGGTAAGTTTGGCGGCGTGAGTGAACGAGGCTTTGTTGCGGAATAGAAAGCCGACTCTTGATTTGATTTTCGATTGGAGATGTTTGATATGAGTCTGGAAGGAGTCATCATGTCAGGTAGTCCTGAGGCATGGTCCTAGGGCTCAGGTCCTCCGAGAGAGAGAAAGAGAGAATTAGAGAGCACACTTAAATTCACACAGGACACCGAATAGGACAGGAGAAGTACTCCAGATATAACAAACTGACCCTAGCCCCCCGACACATAGCCTCCAGTATTTATGCTGCAGTAGTTTGAGACAGGAGGGGTCAGGAGACACTGTGGCCCCATCTGAGGACACCCCCAGACAGGGCCAAACAGGAAGGATATAACCCCACCCACTTTGCCAAAGCACAGCCCCCACACCACTAGAGGGATATCTTCAACCACCAACTTACCGTCCTGAGACAAGGCTGAGTATAGCCCACAAAGATCTCCGCCACGGCACAACCCAAGGGGGTGCCAACCCAGACAGGATGATCACATCAGTGACTCAACCCACTCAGGTGACGCACCCCTTCCAGGGACGGTATGAGAGAGCCCCAGTAAGCCAGTGACTCAGCCCCTCTAACAGGGTTAGAGGCAGAGAATTCCAGTGGAAAGAGGGGAACCGGCCAGGCAGAGACAGCAAGGGCGGTTCGTTGCTCCAGAGCCTTTCCGTTCACTTTCCCACTCCTGGGCCAGACTACACTCAATCATATGACCCACTGAAGAGATGAGTCTTCAGTAAAGACTTAAAGGTTGAGACCGAGTTTGCGTCTCTGACATGGGTAGGCAGACCGTTCCATAAAAATGGAGCTCTATAGGAGAAAGCCCTGCCTCCAGCTGTTTGCTTAGAAATTCTAGGGACATTAGGAGGCCTTTGTCTTGTGACCGTAGCGTACGTGTAGGTATGTACGGCAGGACCAAATCAGAGAGATAGGTAGGAGCAAGCCCATGTAATGCTTTGTAGGTTAGCAGTAAAACCTTGAAATCAGCCCTTGCTTTGACAGGAAGCCAGTGTAGGGAGGCTAGCACTGGAGTAATATGATCACATTTGTGGGTTCTAGTCAGGATCCTAGCAGCCGTATTCAGCACTAACTGAAGTTTATTTAGTGCTTTATCCGGGTAGCCGGAAAATAGAGCATTGCAGTAGTCTAACCTAGAAGTGACAAAAGCATGGATACATTTTTCTGCATCATTTTTGGACAGAAAGTTTCTGAGTTTTGCAATGTTACGTAGATGGAAAAAAGCTGTCCTTGAAATGGTCTTGATATGTTCTTTCAAAGAGAGATCAGGGTCCAGAGTAACACCGAGGTCCTTCACAGTTTTATTTGAGACGACTGTACAACCATTAAGATTAATTGTCAGATTCAACAGAAGATCTCTTTGTTTCTTGGGACCTAGAATAAGCATCTCTGTTCTGTCTGAGTTTAAAAGTAGAAAGTTTGCAGCCATCCACTTCCTTATGTCTGAAACACATGCTTCTAGCGAGGGCAATTTTGGGGATTCACCATGTTTCATTGAAATGTAAGCTGTGTGTCATCCGCATAGCAGTGAAAGTTTGTTTTCGAATGACATCCCCAAAAGGTAATGTAAAGTATATAGTGAAAACAATAGTGGTCCTAAAACGGAACCTTGAGGAACACCGAAATTTACAGTTGGTTTTTCAGAGGACAAACCATTCAGAGACAAACTGATATCTTTCCGACAGATAAGATCTAAACCAGGCCAGAACTTGTCAGTGTAGACCAATGGGTTTCCAATCTCTCCAAAAGAATGTGGTGATCGATGGTATCAAAAGCAGCACTAAGGTCTAGGAGCACGAGGACAGATGCAGAGCCTCGGTCTGATGCCATTAAAAGGTAATTTACCACCTTCACAAGTGCAGTCTCAGTGCTATGATGGGGTCTAAAACCAGACTGAAGCATTTCGTATACATTGTTTGTCTTCAGGAAGGCAGTGAGTTGCTGCGCAACAGCCTTTTCTAAAATTTTTGAGAGGAATGGAAGATTAGATATAGGCCGATAGTTTTTTATATTTTCTGGGTCAAGGTTTGGCTTTTTCAAGAGGCTTTATTACTGCCACTTTTAGGGAGTTTGGTACACATCCGGTGGATAGAGAGCCGTTTATTATGTTCAACATAGGAGGGCCAAGCACAGGAAGCAGCTCTTTCAGTAGTTTAGTTGGAATAGGGTCCAGTATGCAGCTTGAAGGTTTAGAGGCCATGATTATTTTCATCGTGTCAAGAGATATAGTACTAAAACACTTGAGCATCTCTCTTGATCCTAGGTCCTGGCAGAGTTGTGCAGACTCAGGACAACTGAGCTTTGAAGGAATACGCAGATTTAAAGAGGAGTCCGTAATTTGCCTTCTAATAATCATGATCTTTTTCTCAAAGAAGTTCATGAATTTATCACTGCTAAAGTGAAAGCCATCGTCTCTTGGGGAATGCTGCTTTTTAGTTAGCTTTGCGACAGTATCAAAAAGGAATTTCGGATTGTTCTTATTTTCCTCAATTAAGTTATAGCCTCCACATTGACTCTGTACCGGTACCCGTAAGCACATTTTTACTCCTGAATTTATTTAAGCTTGCCATAACAGTGGTTGTATACTTAGACAAAAAAACATTTCAGCTTTTCACTTATTCATTTGTACCCCCCCCCCCCCAAACAAAAAAATACTGAAAAAGATGTTGGCCAGTGGCAAAAACAATCTACATTTTATCCATTTTAAATTCATAACAGAAGATGTGGGAAAAAGTCAACAGGTGTGAATACTTCCTGAAGGTAAGGTCCAGCGAACCAGTGCAGTTAAAAAAAACATTTATTTTCTGTTGTTGGGTTATAAAAGGCAAAGCATCAACTGACCAACAGAAAGACCTACGGTGAAGGAGTACAAATCTGACGGGGTTGAACACTAAAGAACAGAATGGGAATAGAGACCAAGATGTACAAAGTCAAGCATTTAAGAAAAGATTTTATTAAAATAAAATAAAACTGTCCAAAAAGGGAATGAAATGAACAGCTTTTTAAAAACTGTCCGAGTGACGATGAAAAACTGGTTTCCATTCAGGAATGTAATAAATACCCATGTCTTTATTTAGCTGCATTTCCACCAGAGAAGCTGTGTTCTGTTCGTAGCTTTGGGTTTTATTTCAATGAGATGATCTCCACGTAAGCAAATGAGGTCTGCTTGAGGACTTAATGAGGCAAACACACAACTTCTGAGTCTTTCTGCATAAAATATCACGTTGTCTCAGTCACAACAACCATATGGATACTTTTCTAATCCATTTTGTTTTAGTGGCATTTCAGAGTTCATATGAAAAATACTGGAAAGCAAAAGCTTTCATAATAAGTCTATATTTATCTATTACAAAGATTTCAATAGTTTAAAAAAAACAAACACAATTTGCATTTCCTGAATAAAATTATTTCAGTGACAGATTTAGAATTCTTTCAATCTACACAAATGATTAATAAAATAAGAGTGATTCTCTATGGTAACATTATAGATAGCAGTATCTACAGCAGAGCCAGAATTCTACATTTTGATTTATAAAATAGGAACACGGTACAGTCCCACAGCTCAAACAGAAGCACTGTGACGTTGGCCGAATCGACCCATCAACCCTACACGTGTGGAGAGCTGATTGGATCCGACCGGTGCAGTCCATATGGTAATAGCTCCCCCTTGCGCTCTGATAGGCTAGGTGGAAGTTTTCGTTATATTGCTTATACCAATCAAATCACCTCAGATCTCCACAATGGCGTAGGGTTTAGGGAATGATTAGGCCATAGCCCCCCTGAGTAAACACCAATCTCTTATTGCCCAACATGTCATAAATTAGATCAAACTACTCAAATAATTTAACCAAAATGTTGTTTATACAATAAGAGAACAGATATTAAATACTTTCCCAATGGTCTTTTCTATAATCCCATATTGCCGACTATGTCTAATACGGATTCAGTTTCATATGGCACCCTATTCCCTATATAGTGCACTATTTTAGACCAGAGCCCTATGGGAAGTAGGGTACTACATAGGGAATAGTGTGCCATTTGGGACACATAAGGAAAGATTGCACTTCCAGGTTATAAATATCAAACCACAGTGCTGCTTCAGCATAGCTTTAGTAGTTTTTTTTATCTGAAAATAAATAGAAAATCTGAAAAGAAATAAATTAAAATAATAATATGTCTTGACAGTTATAGGTTTTTTGAAAACCATTTTTGTTTTAATGTATTAATTTAATGTATTAATGAATACCCAGCTGTACCATTCTTGGTTTCTGAGGTTGACATTTAGCGACATATAAAACCCAACACGTGTTATTTCATAGGTTTCATGGGTCTTCCCTATTATTTCTACAATGTAGAAAATTACTTATTTTAAATCTCACTTTTATGAAATGTTAGCTGCCATTTCATACAGCGATAATTACCAACTGAAACGTTAGCTGCCATTTCATACAGCGATAATTACCAACTGAAACGTTAGCTGCCATTTCATACAGCGATAATTACCAACTGAAACGTTAGCTGCCATTTCATACAGCGATAATTACCAACTGAAACGTTAGCTGCCATTTTATAAAGCGATAATTACCAACTGCTTTGCTAACAATTGGAAGGCAAGAGAGAAATCACAGCTTCTTCCAACAGCAGTCCCCCGTCCCCCCTAATTCACTACATAGTCCAGAACACTGACCCCCATCCCCCCTAATTCACTACATAGTCCAGAACACTGACCCCCATCCCCCCTAATTCACTACATAGTCCAGAACACAGTTGGCGGTTCAGGTCCCGATAGTTAACCCCTGACAGCTTCTTCCAACAGCTGATTGTCTGTGAACGTTACAAGGGGTTCTGGGTCAGATTCTGGCAGACCAATCAGAGACTCCAGGAGGCAGGTCCCGGGGTCGATGGCCTGTGATTGGCTGCTGGCGTAACTAGGCAACTGGAAGTGAAAGAAGTTGTCCATGTGTTGGTACTCCGTTAGGGAGTTGTAGAGGGAGGAAGGACCCAGACAGAAACCATCAAAGAACTCCAGGTGAGACTCTGAGGACAGGCTGAGGTCCATGTAGCTGGCAGCGGTGCCATCTACTGAGGGGGATGGGGTGTTGGGGCAGTCTACGGAGGGAGAGAGGGCGTTGGGGCGTCTACTGAGGACAGGCTGGCAGCGGTGCCATCTACTGAGGGAGATGAGGGGTTAGAGATTCTGCAGCTGCTGTGGTAGAACAGACCGTTGCCTTGGTTAGCGGTATCATCGAACAGTGATATGGCCATGGCCCGGTTGTCTGTGTGCACCTCTAAATTGTCATTCTCCTCTGGGAAGTCTGCTGTGCTAAACCCTCCCAACATCTGTGTTGTTGTCGTCATGGACGATGCCTGCTGCTGCTGCTGTAGCCATTGCTCGGGGCAACAGCGGTTGTCATTAACAACGTAGTTGTTTACGTTATAGTCGTTGTCGCTGAGGATGCGGCTCAGTCCGTTTTCATCCACATCGTCCTCCCGGCCTAACTCCGCCCCTTCCTCTGAGTCCTCACTCCCCCCCGAGGAGGCAGAGGAGTCTGTCATGTCACTGGTACAACTGTTCTCCCCGACCGATGCCAGCTCTGAGCTGAAGTAGAAGGTGGTCTCTCCCGGGTCCTCTTCCTCTGGTCCAGACGTCTCCTCCAGTCTCTTCTCCAGCTCTAGCTTCATGATGGTGTGGATGTAGTGGGTCTGAACCCGGCTGGAGTTGAACTCTTTACGACCTTCCTGGTTACCGCAGCCGTCCTTAGTGCAGCCGCAGGGAAATGACGAGTGGTCCATCTGGGGAGAGAAGAGAACGTTAAAAATCAGGTTCTGCTTTGTCGCGGAGGGATCAGAATATTGTATTACAGAGGACAAATAACCACTGCTGAATATAAAGTATTTACAGTTTACTGTTAACGTTGAAGTTGAAGAAATGATGATATGCGAGTGTCTTACCTGACACTTGATGCCTGCCAGGCTGCAGGCGCAGGTCTCTGGCTCACAGAAACCCTGGCAGTCACACCCACAGTCCTCCCTGGACACTCTGAGCTGCTGCAGCTGTCTCTTCTCCTCCTTCTCCACCTTCACCCCTGCAGCCTTCAGCAGGGCATGTCTCCTCTTGGAGGGGTAGGGGTGGAGGAAGGAGCCATCGTCTAGGTTACAGCTGCTAATGTCCATCTCGTCCTCTGGGATGTCTTCGATGGTGAGGCAGTCAGCCTCCTCCGACTCCACCGTGCCTCCCTTAGTCAGCTGGGAGGGAGAGACGGGGGGGTTAGGATCATTGTGATGCATGTGTGGGGGTTTTCTCTGGAGAAGAGAGCTAGAACCCCTCGTTACAGGTATAAAACCTTTACACTACCAGGAATAAAACCTTTCACCAGCAGACACTGCTGCATATTAGCTTCATAACTATCTAATCCACATATGGGTGTGTGTGTGTGTGTGTGTGTCTCCCAGGGCTCACTTTCTGTTTGAGAGCGTCCAGTTTCTCCTCTCGGAGGCGGTCGAGGAGTTTCTCCCGACGGAGGGTGTGTTGCTCCACAGCGTACTCATCCAGGGTGTACCTGCGGAGGGCGCTGTGGCGCTGCATCATGCCCAGGGAACAGCCCCCTCTACTGGGCACGCTGCTGAAGCCCTGACACCGTGGGAAGACAAACACTGTCACCATGTCAAAGGTCACGTTGCCCCGCACTAGCCGTTCACGCTTAGCCTTCTTCAGGATGGACTTGGCTAGAGAGAGAGAGAGAGAGAGAGTTGGTGTTATCACTGCCCATTACGTAAAAACAGCTTTCAAGAACAAGAGCCATTAAGGGAATTGCAGTTTGTCAAAGTAACTGCACTCCCTTCTCCTGCCACTAGATGGTAGCATAAATCAGATAACTCTTTAGTCATAAGCCTTCCACCTAGTCGACAGATATTTAAGAGACCTCATGAGCGGTCCTAGCCAGGTAATAGTTAGGGGGGAGGGATGATGAGGGTATAGGGTGCCAATGGGAAGAGCTCGTCAGTAATCATTCACTGTTAGTCTACACCTGTTGTTTACAAAGAATGGGATTGGATGAAAGACCAAAACTGAGAAGGAGAGAACCAGAAAGGACCCAGGACAGGGGGAGATGTTAAACCCCAGTATGACCTGACCCTTGACCCAGCATGAAATAGGAGATGGTGCTGCTGCCTGTAGCCACCACATAGCAGGCACCCCATTGGCCCTGGACTAAAGGCACCCCATTGGCCCTGGACTAAAGGCACCCCATTGGCCCTGGTCTAAAGGCATCCCATTGGCCCTGGTCTAAAGGCACCCCATTGGCCCTGGTCTAAAGGCACCCCATTGGCCCTGGTCTAAAGGCACCCCATTGGCCCTGGTCTAAAGGCACCCCATTGGCCCTGGTCTAAAGGCACCCCATTGGCCCTGGTCTAAAGGCACCCCATTGGCCCTGGTCTAAAGGCACCCCATTGGCCCTGGTCTAAAGGCACCCCATTGGCCCTGGTCTAAAGGCACCCCATTGGCCCTGGTCTAAAGGGTGCCATTTGCAGCAGAGACAGAGGCTGTTTCAGTGCGACATCCATCCACCTGATAAATCAAACCAAATGTATTTATATAGCCCTTCGTACATCAGCTGATATCTCAAAGTGCTGTACAGAAACCCAGCCTAGAACCCCAAACAGCAAGCAATGCAGGTGTAGAAGCACGGTGACTAGGAAAAACTCAGAGGACAAACGCTCCACTCTGACTCCTAAGGTCTGTTATACTACCAGTGGTGTTCAACTATCTCCTTTAGATGAACTAAGTATCACCCTTAATCTCATGCTCCAACATGCCTTTCCTCTCCATCCCTCCCTCCTCAGGCAGGCAGGCAGGCAGCACCTGTGCTGGGTGACTGCCTAGGGCCCAGACAAGGCTCTGTGTGTTTTCTCTGCCTGGCCATCTGCCATCCTGCTCGCTCTCTGGCTCCCTGCCATCCTGGGAAACCTAACAACCGTTTGCCCTTCTCGCCAACCCCCCACTGACCCAAAACCAGGGCCTGGAATATAAAGGTACTCAGACAGACATATGCTTTAATGAGCTGCTCTGTGTGAGGCAGTAAGTCTGTTTTAATGAGCTGCTCTGTGTGAGGCAGTAAGTCTGTTTTAATGAGCTGCTCTGTGTGAGGCAGTAAGTCTGTTTCAATGAGCTGCTCTGTGTGAGGCAGTAAGTCTGTTTTAATGAGCTGCTCTGTGTGAGGCAGTAAGTCTGTTTTAATGAGCTGCTCTGTGTGAGGCAGTGTAAGGAATTGCTATTTCGTATGCAGGTGACTAACTTACTGCTAATTACATGGCTACAACTCACAGTAAAGCCTGTGGGGTCCCCTACAGGATAGCTCCCACATTACACACAATCTCCTTTTAATTTTAACCGAACACTGTGCCCGAAGAAGATCCTACGATGATGGACAGACAACTGAGCCAATGGCGGAAGACTACAGACTACAACCAGCTGAACCAATCCGGAGATCCGATCTTCCTAGGGTCAACCTACTTTCTGTGACGTATATAAGAGCTGTGCTGACTGTTTACGCTCTCTCTGCCTGCTGTTCCATGACTTAAATGTAAATGTAAATGTTCCACACGAACTAACGGAAGAGCCGTAATTACGTTGTAATACATATTTTCACTCTGAATAAACTGTTTACTTGTCATAAAATTTACCACTTAGTCTGAATCGATCCTTGACCGGCTCACCCATCTACATATCCAATTGCTAACAGCAGTAAGTCTGTTTTAATGAGCTGCTCTGTGTGAGGCAGTAAGTCTGTTTTAATGAGCTGCTCTGTGTGTGGCAGTAAGTCTGTTTTAATGAGCTGCTCTGTGTGAGGCAGTAAGTCTGTTTCACCAGCATAACATCCACTATCAGACGTGGTCATGACATAGTGAAGCCTGAGGAAGTAGATTAGATACTCACTGTTGCAATGTGTGTCTGGAGAGCCAGGGTTGCTGGGTGTTGAGTCAAGGGTGTCTGAGTAGCAGCTCTCGCCCTCCGAGTCCCACCCGGAGTAAGCTGAGGACGACCGGGAGGAGGACGAGGAGTAGCACTGGTCCTCATCATAGACCTCCTCAAACTTCCTCTTCAGTAGACCGCTCATGGCTCTAGCTAGCATGGACCTGATCTGAGAAACACAGGTAGAGGAGACAGGGTTATTAGCATGGTGCTAGCTAGCATGGACCTGATCTGAGAAACACAGGTAGAGGAGACAGGGTTATTAGCATGGTGCTAGCTAGCATGGACCTGATCTGAGAAACACAGGGTGGAGGGGGAGGGGTTATTAGCATGGTGCTAGCTAGCATGGACCTGATCTGAGAAACACAGGTAGAGGAGACAGGGTTATTAGCATGGTGCTAGCTAGCATGGACCTGATCTGAGAAACACAGGGTGGAGGGGGAGGGGTTATTAGCATGGTGCTAGCTAGCATGGACCTGATCTGAGAAACACAGGGTGGAGGGGGAGGGGTTATTAGCATGGTGCTAGCTAGCATGGACCTGATCTGAGAAACACAGGGTGGAGGGGGAGGGCTTATTAGCATGGTGCTAGCTAGCATGGACCTGATCTGAGAAACACAGGGTGGAGGGGGAGGGCTTATTAGCATGGTGCTAGCTAGCATGGACCTGATCTGAGAAACACAGGGTGGAGGGGGGAGGGGTTATTAGCATGGTGCTAGCTAGCATGGACCTGATCTGAGAAACACAGGGTGGAGGGGGGAGGGGTTAACATATTAGAAAGTTTTCAATGAGCATAATTGGCTAAATCAACATGTCATAACTGCAGTGTGATTTCAGCAGAGGTGATTAATGGTGATGATGACAGGCGTCCTACACAGGAAGGCCTCAAGGTCAATAGTATTATTACTGCGCTCACGTTAAAACACAAACCATTATCACATCATCTGATTATCATACTATGAATAATATCCTTTACGCTAATAGAATAAACCCTGGTGGTGTTTTCATGGGCTCTAATATCAGAGCATAGGCCTAAAAGGCTGGCTTTGCTACAACCATAGATGTCTGTCTGAGTGAAATGTACAATGGTCTCTGCTGAGTACAAGACATTTGTGTGCTGCTCTGTGTGGCCCAGCAGAACACGCCTCGTGCTATAGAGGCCCAGTACATCACAAGCTTCCTGCCATCCAGGACCTTTATAATAGGTGATGTCAGAGGAAAGCCCATTAAATTGTCAAAGACTCCAATCACCAAAGTTATAGACTGTTCTCTCTATAGCACGGCAAGCATTTACATTTACATTACATTTAAGTCATTTAGCAGACGCTCTTATCCAGAGCGACTTACAAATTGGTGCATTCACCTTATGACCTCCAGTGGAACAGTAGTGCATCTAAATCTTTTCAGGGGGAGGGGGGGTGAGAGGGATTACTTTATCCTATCCTAGGTATTCCTTAAAGAGGTGGGGTTTCAGGTGTCTCCGGAAGGTGGTGATTGACTCCGCTGTCCTGGCGTCGTGAGGGAGTTTGTTCCACCATTGGGGGGCCAGAGCAGCGAACAGTTTTGACTGGGCTGAGCGGGAACTGTACTTCCTCAGTGGTAGGGAGGCGAGCAGGCCAGAGGTGGATGAACGCAGTGCCCTTGTTTGGGTGTAGGGCCTGATCAGAGCCTGGAGGTACTGAGGTGCCGTTCCCCTCACAGCTCCGTAGGCAAGCACCATGGTCTTGTAGCGGATGCGAGCTTCAACTGGAAGCCAGTGGAGGGAGCGGAGGAGCGGGGTGACGTGAGAGAAGCAGTACCGGAGCGCCAAGTCTAGGACCAAAAAGCTCCTCAACAGCTTCTACCCCCCCCCCCCCCCCCCCGAAGCCATAAGACCGCTGAACAATTAATAAAATGGCCACCGGAAAATGTACATTGACGCCCCCCCACCCTCCCTTCTGTACACTGCTGCTACTCGTTGTTTGTTACCTATGTCACTTCATCCCCACCTACATGAACAGATCACCTCAACTAACCTGTTCCCCAGCACACTAACTCTGTACCGTAACCCCTGTATATAGCCTCCACATTGACTCTGTACCGTAATACCCTGTATATAGCCTCCACATTGACTCTGTACCGGTACCCACTATATATAGCCTCCACATTGACTCTGTACCGTAACACCCTGTATATAGCCTCCTCATTGACTCTGTACCGTAATACCCTGTATACAGCCTCCACATTGACTCTGTACCGTAACACCCTGTATACAGCCTCCACATTGACTCTGTACCGTAACACCCTGTATATAGCCTCCACATTGACTCTGTACCGTAATACCCTGTATATAGCCTCCTCATTGACTCTGTACCGTAATACCCTGTATACAGCCTCCACATTGACTCTGTACCGTAACACCCTGTATATAGCCTCCACATTGACTCTGTACCGTAATACCCTGTATATAGCCTCCACATTGACTCTGTACCGTAACACCCTGTATATAGCCTCCACATTGACTCTGTACCGTAACACCCTGTATATAGCCTCCTCATTGACTCTGTACCGTAATACCCTGTATACAGCCTCCACATTGACTCTGTACCGTAACACCCTGTATATAGCCTCCACATTGACTCTGTACCGTAACACCCTGTATACAGCCTCCACATTGACTCTGTACCGTAACACCCTGTATATAGCCTCCTCATTGACTCTGTACCGTAATACCCTGTATATAGCCTCCTCATTGACTCTGTACCGTAATACCCTGTATACAGCCTCCACATTGACTCTGTACCGTAACACCCTGTATATAGCCTCCACATTGACTCTGTACCGTAATACCCTGTATATAGCCTCCACATTGACTCTGTACCGTAACACCCTGTATATAGCCTCCACATTGACTCTGTACCATAATACCCTGTATATAGCCTCCACATTGACTCTGTACCGTAATACCCTGTATATAGCCTCATTATTACTCGTCTATTATTACTTTGTATTTTATTCTACTTGGAGAATATTGTTTTCTTCTTGGACTGTGCAGTTGGTTACGGGCTTGTAAGTACGAGCGTCTGCTAAATGACTTAAATGTAAATGTACCCATTTCACGGTAACCTCTACAAAACAAGACAAAAGTTTGATTTGATACTCAGCTGAGACAGAGTCATCCACGTCATTTCAACCATATCATCCACCATCTCAAATTGTTCTGAAATCGTGTCTGTTAGAAACAGATAAGATTAGCGTTCTTCATAACAATGAGTAAGACATGACAAATCCAATAGCCACCCACAGCCCCCACGGGTGAGAGAGCAGGGGTGAGAGAGAGAGAGAGAAGGGGTGAGAGAGAAAGAAAGAGAGAGGAGGGGTGAGAAAGAAAGAGAAGAGGGGTGAGAGAGCAGGGGTGAGCGAGAGACTGGGGGGGGTAAGAGCAAGAACAGACCCAAGGTTTCAGAAGTGGGTCATGTCTCCTGACTGAGTGACTGCAGTGAGTTTACCTGACACTGATTAGGTCAACAAGCCCGAAACTATGGCTGGAGGTTAATTCCGCCCTGCAGCCAACCAGGGACCGGGGACCGTCTGTAGCACGGCCACCCTGCAGCCAATCAGGGACCGGGGACAGTCTGTAGCACGGCCCACCCTGCAGCCAATCAGGGCCCGGGGACAGTCTGTAGCACGGCCACCCTGCAGCCAATCAGGGACCGGGGACAGTCTGTAGCACGGCTGCCCTGCATTACAATAACCTGAAGAAGCAACCTGGATAAGATGCCGGAGATATGCTGTTCTTAGACGGGATACTGTGGCATGTCAACATCTATACCTGTTTACTTATGTTTTCACGATCAGCTCAGGCTCAGTTCCACATGTTGATTGGTAATGTTTTCATCTGATTGTCAAACAAACCACTTCGAAAAACCATCCACCATAATATAGTCACCGTACCGGACCGTATAGCCACCGTACCTACATACAAGGTAGTGTGGAGCAGCCTCCCAGACAAGGTAGTGTGGAGCAGCCTCCCAGACAAGGTAGTGTGGAGCAGCCTCCCAGACAAGGTAGTGTGGAGCAGCCTCCCAGACAAGGTAGTGTGGAGCAGCCTCCCAGACAAGGTAGTGTGGAGCAGCCTCCCAGACAAGGTAGTGTGGAGCAGCCTCCCAGACAAGGTAGTGTGGAGCAGCCTCCCAGACAAGGTAGTGTGGAGCAGCCTCCCAGACAAGGTAGTGTGGAGCAGCCTCCCAGACAAGGTATTGTGGAGCAGCCTCCCAGACAAGGTAGTGTGGAGCAGCCTCCCAGACAAGGTAGTGTGGAGCAGCCTCCCAGACAAGGTAGTGTGGAGCAGCCTCCCAGACAAGGTAGTGTGGAGCAGCCTCCCAGACAAGGTAGTGTGGAGCAGCCTCCCAGACAAGGTAGTGTGGAGCAGCCTCCCAGACAAGGTAGTGTGGAGCAGCCTCCCAGACAAGGTAGTGTGGAGCAGCCTCCCAGACAAGGTAGTGTGGAACAGTCTCCCAGACAAGGTAGTGTGGAGCAGCCTCCCAGACAAGGTAGTGTGGAACAGTCTCCCAAACAAGGTAGTGTGGAGCAGCCTCCCAGACAAGGTAGTGTGGAGCAGCCTCCCAGACAAGGTAGTGTGGAGCAGTCTCCCAGACAAGGTAGTGTGGAGCAGCCTCCCAGACAAGGTAGTGTGGAGCAGCCTCCCAGACAAGGTAGTGTGGAGCAGTCTCCCAGACAAGGTAGTGTGGAGCAGTCTGTCCATTAGACAAACCCTGGACCTGTTTAACATGGAGCCCAGAAAGCCTGCCAGAGGTTCCCAGTCAAACACTTTATATGTCACTGTTTCACTAATGTCTGATGACACCTGCCACTGCTCTAAGCTTTTTCACTACATGTCTATTTAAAGTCAATGATAATATTTATACATTGAGATAACCACTGCAGATGGAAATCAAACCAGTAGTATTTGATTTTTATTGCGTGTCTGAAACATATGCAGAAGCCAAACTCACCCCAGGGACGAGGAAACGAAGGGACACTATAAAAGAAGAGGACTGTTATAGTTTTCACTTTCGTTCTGCTATCTGCTGTGGTAGGCATAATAAACCAGACACCAGCTTCTGTTCATCAACTCTTATTAACTCCCTGGAGACAGGAGCCTGCTCTGTGTGTGGTCAGACGGTCAGACAACACCCCCCTCCCACACAGAGGGACAGCACGCCCCACCACACAATCCCCCCCCCCCCCCGTCCGGAGACAAAGCCGGGGCCATTCTCTGTGACCAACAACATTCACAAGAGACAGACAGGCTGTCTCTCTCTCTCTCCCAGCTGAGGAGCTGTGTGTGTGTCAGTTAAACAGTTTCCTGTAGTTGCGAAACATGTGCCACAGTGCACAGGAAGTGGCTATTTAAAATAATCTATATACTGTCTCCGTGTCTGTCTCGGATTTCCTGATTCCTGCAGCATCACTGTCCTCTGTAGGTTTGTTCATTAGGAGGATCTGGACATGTAAGGGCCCGTATGGGGTAGGGTACTACAAAGGGCACCAGCAGTTGGGACACAGCCTAGGTGAGACAGGAAATGAGGATGACTCCCCCTGTGGAAGACCTGCCAAATATGATATGTCCTCTAACGCAACTCGTGAATGAGAGCGCATTTGTTTCAACATTTAATTTGTTTCAACGTGTAATTTTATAGCGGCCACATTCAAAACACGAGGGCTGTGTGAGAAAATATTATTTAATTATCTATTGGTTATAAAATATGATACTTGGTTATTATCACAATTAAAGCTGGAAAATATACATTTCCTGTGAGCTGTAATTGTGTTACATGATCTGAAGGATCAGACCCCTTTTTTCAATTTTTCGCCTAAAATGACCCAAATCAAAACTGCCTGCAGCTCAGGACCTGAAGCAAGGATATGCATTTTCTTGATACCATTTGAAAGGAAACACTTTGACGTGTGTGGAAATGTGAAATGAATGTAGGAGAATAAAACACAATAGATCTGGTAGAAGATAATACAAAGAATAAAACATGCTTTTATTGTACCACCATATTTGAAATGCAAGAGAAAGGCCATACTGTATTATTCCATCCCAGGCGCAATTTACAATTTGGCCACTAGACGGCAGCAGTGTATGTGCAAAGTTTTAGACTGAGCCAATGAACCATTGCATATCTGTTCAAAATGTTGTCTCAAGATTGCCAAATGTGCCTAATTGGTTTATTAATACATTTTCAAGTTCATAACTGTGTACTCTCTTCAAACAATATCATGGTATTCATTCACTGTAATAGCTACTGTAAATTAGACAGTGCAGTTAGATTAAATTCTTGTTAATCTTTCTGCCCATATCAGATATTTCTATGTCCTGGGACATGTTTTGTTACAACCTCATGCTAATCACATTAGCCGCCAGGGGCCACCAATCCCGTAGAGTATTTAACATTATGATCCCGTAGAGGTGAAACATTATGATCAAATCAATAATTCCGTTTTAGATGCTCAGTAAAATGCCAAAAAGAGGAACTGCCTTAGTCACAATGAAAAAGCCAACAGACAAGATTAATACAAATAATACTCATGAAGACATGACAAACAAAATATCCTTCAAAAGAAAGTTGCCCCGTGGAATAGAACCTCAGACACCGTGCAGCGGTCTGACTGTAGACAAAGGATCATTGAGCTGCTAGAGAACAGCTCAATGACTAGACGACTGGAGACGACTAGGCTAGAGCCGAATATACACACTACATCAACCGCTGAGTAAAATACAGTGTTACATTCCACTCATCAAAATATTACTATACAAAAACATGCATTGAAAATAGCCTAGGCCTTCCAGACAACATAGAAACTCGTGATTTGTTTGTCTTCTAAACATTGTGTGCCCCAACGCAGAATAATCAAGCCTCTAGTTACTAACTATCAAGCGGTGATTGTCAGGTAATCAGACAGAGATTGAACAATGAAAGGGATTCCTTGCGCCAAGTGGCATATGAATGCCCCTGATTAACGGTCTGATTGCATCAATCAACCAATCAATCATGTATGATCAAATGGGCATTGATTCTGTTTTGGGCTTTTTCAATAACAATGCGATCAACACACCTTTGAAAAGCGCAGACTCATTTCTGATGTGGCAGTCAATCATTATATCACGTCTGATGATCCGTGGTCAGCTACCCCATGTTGACCCGATCGTTCCTCTTTGTGATGAATGAGCATTTCTATGACAACACTTGCATCAACCGTGAGAGGGCAGCTCATACCGTATTGGCTGCCTTCAGGAGTCGGCTCCGATTAAACCGAAACCACAGTGCAAATACACCATCAACGGGGTCAAACTGTTTGCCGAGCGACAGTAGAGAGCTCAATTCACATACACTGTGTAGGTATTCCAATGTAATCCTCATGATAATCTACAATACAGTTGTATCTTGTTATGTCGTCCTACAGGAGCCACTGTGTCTGCCTCCTGCTCTGTTGGATGAAGAATGTGAGGAGAGTTGTAGCTAACAGCAGTTTAGAAAGAACTGAGCTTAGTTCCTCGGCTGTATCCTGCCTAGACTACAGGCCAGGTCTTCAATTCAACAAAGGCATCAAGTTCATGTTTTCAAATATGAAATGTGTTATTGTCACTGGCAGCTAAACGGAACACTAAAGACACACTTAACCACCCGTTATAATGCACAAACAGACTTTTCTGCCTATTTATTTCCCCGCGATACCAGCATTGATTGGCTTAATAAAGTGAGCGGAATAACTGACGCGTTGGATGTCGTCGACGCGGGGAGAAGTACGTTTCCCTGCCTTGTATTCTGAGATCCAGCCGTGAACACGTTTGATTTGGGCTTTACAGAGACGGTCGCACCACTAGAGGCGAACTGATGAATGAATGTATTCAACACACTGTAGGAAAACCAGAATTAAAACTTCAACATCGCCTAAATCAACTAGCCTAATAGTCCTATAATAGCTTTATAATAGCCTACCATGGATATTGGCATGTCATTATAAAATCCTCAGCCTAGTTTCTAGTCATTCAGCAGAAAACACTATCCAGTGTCTTATCTTCACCTGTCCTCCACGCAACATGTTACAATCACTTGATTTATTAAAAGCCAGAACACCGACAAAAACATGTTTAAAACAGAAAAGTGTTAATAGACCAACTCTGCTGAGAAGACACGTCGGATTTATACAAAAAGCGACCGTTAACTAATTGAACCATTTCATTATATACCCTGTAATCGTCATTTAAATACCACACAGCTTTGTCTATAATGTGTAAGTCTGCAACAATGTAACCAACATATCATGAGGAAAATGATTAGCGCCACTGCCGTTTCTACTGTGGTGACAGAGCATAGATCATCCAAACTATTGCGTCTACACCCCGAAGCTTTTACAACGTAAATGACACAGAACGGTATTAAATAACCAACAGCGCCGCTACTCACCAATAACCCGGGTATCCGATCACCATTAGAGTAACGATGTATAATCCAAGGGACACAATTTCGCTTTATGCTCGAACAGACCGCTCGCTTTTGTTTCTATTGCAGCCAGACAGACAGCACCGTCCGTACCAGCCACAGCCTTTCTTCCCCTTGTCTGTGGCAGACTGCTCCGCTACGCGGCCTTATAGTCACTGGAGAACCCACTCCTGGCGTGTGACGCAGGCGGTGACGCAGAGAGACAGGCCAGCCCACGCTGCTTCCTGCTTTCCGAGCGAGAGACAACTTCCTGGTTTAACTGGGCTATTTCATTCCGCGATCTATTCTGCCAGTAGAAAAACAAAACAAATAGTGGAGGATGAATATGTAAAGTACACAACGTAAATGAATGGAGATGCGTTGAGGGAAATAAATGGTATGGGTACAGTGGGAAAAGTAGGCTACAGAACATGTACTTCATTGTGTCCCATTCGGGAATGATTTCTCCTGACAGGGATTTGTCTTGTCATCTCATCAGTGTCATGTCTCTGGGTGTTGCTGTTTCCAGCTAAGGGAGAAGTCTGTATGACTCAGCTCAATATCAACCTGGTGTTGCTGGTTTCCAGTTAAGGGAAAAGCCTGTCACACACACAGAGATAGGGAGGGAGAGAGTTTGTGTTGTTAGGACGGTTTAATATCTTAACAGAGGTTCAGTGTTCTGGCTGTTTAATCTCTAACAGAGGTTCAGTGTTCTGGCTGTTTAATGTCTAACAGAGGTTCAGTGTTCTGGCTGTTTAATCTCTAACAGAGGTTCAGTGTTCTGGCTGTTTAATCTCTAACAGAGGTTCAGTGTTCTGGCTGTTTAATCTCTAACAGAGGTTCAGTGTTAGGGCAGTTTAATCTCTAACAGAGGTTCAGTGTTCTGGCTGTTTAATCTCTAACAGAGGTTCAGTGTTAGGGCTGTTTAATCTCTAACAGAGGTTCAGTGTTCTGGCTGTTTAATCTCTAACAGAGGTTCAGTGTTAGGGCTGTTTAATCTCTAACAGAGGTTCAGTGTTGTTGTGACTGTTTAATCTCTAACAGAGGTTCAGTGTTTTGGTTGTTTAATCTCTAACAGAGGTTCAGTGTTAGGACTGTTTAATCTCTAACAGAGGTTCAGTGTTCTGGCTGTTTAATCTCTAACAGAGGTTCAGTGTTCTGGCTGTTTAATCTCTAACAGGGGTTCAGTGTTCTGGCTGTTTAATCTATAACAGAGGTTCAGTGTTCTGGCTGTTTAATCTCTAACAGAGGTTCAGTGTTAGGACTGTTTAATCTCTAACAGAGGTTCAGTGTTCTGGCTGTTTAATCTCTAACAGAGGTTCAGTGTTAGGACTGTTTAATCTCTAACAGAGGTTCAGTGTTCTGGCTGTTTAATCTCTAACAGAGGTTCAGTGTTAGGACTGTTTAATCTCTAACAGAGGTTCAGTGTTAGGACTGTTTAATCTCTAACAGAGGTTCAGTGTTAGGACTGTTTCATCTCTAACAGAGGTTCAGTGTTAGGACTGTTTAATCTCTAACAGAGGTTCAGTGTTAGGGCTGTTTAATCTCTAACAGAGGTTCAGTGTTGTTGTGACTGTTTAATCTCTAACAGAGGTTCAGTGTTGTTGTGACTGTTTAATCTCTAACAGAGGTTCAGTGTTAAGACTGTTTAATCTCTAACAGAGGTTCAGTGTTTTGGTTGTTTAATCTCTAACAGAGGTTCAGTGTTAGGACTGTTTAATCTCTAACATAGGTTCAGTGTTCTGGCTGTTTAATCTCTAACAGGGGTTCAGTGTTCTGGCTGTTTAATCTATAACAGAGGTTCAGTGTTCTGGCTGTTTAATCTATAACAGAGGTTCAGTGTTCTGGCTGTTTAATCTCTAACAGAGGTTCAGTGTTAGGACTGTTTAATCTCTAACAGAGGTTCAGTGTTCTGGCTGTTTAATCTCTAACAGAGGTTCAGTGTTCTGGCTGTTTAATCTCTAACAGGGGTTCAGTGTTCTGGCTGTTTAATCTCTAACAGAGGTTCAGTGTTCTGGCTGTTTAATCTCTAACAGAGGTTCAGTGTTAGGACTGTTTAATCTCTAACAGAGGTTCAGTGTTAGGACTGTTTAATCTCTAACAGAGGTTCAGTGTTAGGACTGTTTAATCTCTAACAGAGGTTCAGTGTTAGGACTGTTTAATCTCTAACAGAGGTTCAGTGTTAGGACTGTTTAATCTCTAACAGAGGTTCAGTGTTAGGACTGTTTAATCTCTAACAGAGGTTCAGTGTTAGGGCTGTTTAATCTCTAACTGTTTAATCTCTAACAGAGGTTCAGTGTTAGGACTGTTTAATCTCTAACAGAGGTTCAGTGTTCTGGCTGTTTAATCTCTAACAGAGGTTCAGTGTTAGGACTGTTTAATCTCTAACAGAGGTTCAGTGTTAGGGCTGTTTAATCTCTAACAGAGGTTCAGTGTTCTGGCTGTTTAATCTCTAACAGAGGTTCAGTGTTCTGGCTGTTTAATCTCTAACAGGGGTTCAGTGTTCTGGCTGTTTAATCTATAACAGAGGTTCAGTGTTCTGGCTGTTTAATCTCTAACAGAGGTTCAGTGTTAGGACTGTTTAATCTCTAACAGAGGTTCAGTGTTCTGGCTGTTTAATCTCTAACAGAGGTTCAGTGTTAGGACTGTTTAATCTCTAACAGAGGTTCAGTGTTAGGACTGTTTAATCTCTAACAGAGGTTCAGTGTTAGGACTGTTTCATCTCTAACAGAGGTTCAGTGTTAGGACTGTTTAATCTCTAACAGAGGTTCAGTGTTAGGACTGTTTCATCTCTAACAGAGGTTCAGTGTTAGGGCTGTTTAATCTCTAACAGAGGTTCAGTGTTAGGACTGTTTAATCTCTAACAGAGGTTCAGTGTTAGGACTGTTTAATCTCTAACAGAGGTTCAGTGTTAGGACTGTTTAATCTCTAACAGAGGTTCAGTGTTAGGACTGTTTAATCTCTAACAGAGGTTCAGTGTTAGGACTGTTTAATCTCTAACAGAGGTTCAGTGTTAGGACTGTTTAATCTCTAACAGAGGTTCAGTGTTAGGGCTGTTTAATCTCTAACAGAGGTTCAGTGTTAGGACTGTTTAATCTCTAACAGAGGTTCAGTGTTAGGACTGTTTAATCTCTAACAGAGGTTCAGTGTTCTGGCTGTTTAATCTCTAACAGAGGTTCAGTGTTCTGGCTGTTTAATCTCTAACAGAGGTTCAGTGTTAGGACTGTTTAATCTCTAACAGAGGTTCAGTGTTAGGGCTGTTTAATCTCTAACAGAGGTTCAGTGTTGTTGTGACTGTTTAATCTCTAACAGAGGTTCAGTGTTGTTGTGACTGTTTAATCTCTAACAGAGGTTCAGTGTTAAGACTGTTTAATCTCTAACAGAGGTTCAGTGTTTTGGTTGTTTAATCTCTAACAGAGGTTCAGTGTTAGGACTGTTTAATCTCTAACAGAGGTTCAGTGTTCTGGCTGTTTAGTGTGTTCTGGCTGTTTAATCTCTAAACAGAGGTTCAGTGTTCTGGCTGTTTAATCTATAACAGAGGTTCAGTGTTCTGGCTGTTTAATCTCTAACAGAGGTTCAGTGTTAGGACTGTTTAATCTCTAACAGAGGTTCAGTGTTCTGGCTGTTTAATCTCTAACAGAGGTTCAGTGTTCTGGCTGTTTAATCTCTAACAGAGGTTCAGTGTTCTGGCTGTTTAATCTCTAACAGAGGTTCAGTGTTCTGGCTGTTTAATCTCTAACAGAGGTTCAGTGTTAGGACTGTTTAATCTCTAACAGAGGTTCAGTGTTCTGGCTGTTTAATCTCTAACAGAGGTTCAGTGTTAGGACTGTTTAATCTCTAACAGAGGTTCAGTGTTAGGACTGTTTAATCTCTAACAGAGGTTCAGTGTTAGGACTGTTTAATCTCTAACAGAGGTTCAGTGTTAGGACTGTTTAATCTCTAACAGAGGTTCAGTGTTAGGGCTGTTTAATCTCTAACAGAGGTTCAGTGTTCTGGCTGTTTAATCTCTAACAGAGGTTCAGTGTTCTGGCTGTTTAATCTCTAACAGAGGTTCAGTGTTAGGGCAGTTTAATCTCTAACAGAGGTTCAGTGTTCTGGCTGTTTAATCTCTAACAGAGGTTCAGTGTTAGGGCTGTTTAATCTCTAACAGAGGTTCAGTGTTCTGGCTGTTTAATCTCTAACAGGGGTTCAGTGTTCTGTCTGTTTAATCTATAACAGAGGTTCAGTGTTCTGGCTGTTTAATCTCTAACAGAGGTTCAGTGTTAGGACTGTTTAATCTCTAACAGAGGTTCAGTGTTCTGGCTGTTTAATCTCTAACAGAGGTTCAGTGTTAGGACTGTTTAATCTCTAACAGAGGTTCAGTGTTAGGACTGTTTAATCTCTAACAGAGGTTCAGTGTTAGGACTGTTTCATCTCTAACAGAGGTTCAGTGTTAGGACTGTTTAATCTCTAACAGAGGTTCAGTGTTAGGACTGTTTCATCTCTAACAGAGGTTCAGTGTTAGGACTGTTTAATCTCTAACAGAGGTTCAGTGTTAGGGCTGTTTAATCTCTAACAGAGGTTCAGTGTTAGGACTGTTTAATCTCTAACAGAGGTTCAGTGTTAGGACTGTTTAATCTCTAACAGAGGTTCAGTGTTCTGGCTGTTTAATCTCTAACAGAGGTTCAGTGTTCTGGCTGTTTAATCTCTAACAGAGGTTCAGTGTTAGGACTGTTTAATCTCTAACAGAGGTTCAGTGTTAGGGCTGTTTAATCTCTAACAGAGGTTCAGTGTTGTTGTGACTGTTTAATCTCTAACAGAGGTTCAGTGTTAAGACTGTTTAATCTCTAACAGAGGTTCAGTGTTTTGGTTGTTTAATCTCTAACAGAGGTTCAGTGTTAGGACTGTTTAATCTCTAACATAGGTTCAGTGTTCTGGCTGTTTAATCTATAACAGAGGTTCAGTGTTCTGGCTGTTTAATCTCTAACAGAGGTTCAGTGTTAGGACTGTTTAATCTCTAACAGAGGTTCAGTGTTCTGGCTGTTTAATCTCTAACAGAGGTTCAGTGTTCTGGCTGTTTAATCTCTAACAGGGGTTCAGTGTTCTGGCTGTTTAATCTCTAACAGTGTTCTGGCTGTTTAATCTCTAACAGGTTCAGTGTTAGGACTGTTTAATCTCTAACAGAGGTTCAGTGTTCTGGCTGGACTGTTAATCTCTAACAGAGGTTCAGTGTTAGGACTGTTTAATCTCTAACAGAGGTTCAGTGTTAGGACTGTTTAATCTCTAACAGAGGTTCAGTGTTAGGACTGTTTAATCTCTAACAGAGGTTCAGTGTTAGGACTGTTTAATCTCTAACAGAGGTTCAGTGTTAGGACTGTTTAATCTCTAACAGAGGTTCAGTGTTCTGGCTGTTTAATCTCTAACAGAGGTTCAGTGTTCTGGCTGTTTAATCTCTAACAGAGGTTCAGTGTTAGGACTGTTTAATCTCTAACAGAGGTTCAGTGTTAGGACTGTTTAATCTCTAACAGAGGTTCAGTGTTAGGACTGTTTAATCTCTAACAGAGGTTCAGTGGATCTGTCTGCATGGTTTTGTCTGCATGGTGCTGTCTGCATGGTGCTGTCTGCATGGTGCTGTCTAAATGGTGCTGTCTGCATGGTGCTGTCTGCATGGTGCTGTCTGAAAGGTGCTGCCTGCATGGTGCTGTCTGTATGGTGCTGTCTGCATGGTGCTGTCTGCATGGTGCTGTCTGCATGGTGCTGTCTGTATGGTGCTGTCTGCATGGTGCTGTCTGTATGGTGCTGTCTAAATGGTGCTGTCTGCATGGTGCTGTCTGTATGGTGCTGTCTGCATGGTGCTGTCTGTATGGTGCTGTCTGTATGGTGCTGTCTGCATGGTGCTGTCTAAAAAGTGCTGTCTGCATGGTGCTGTCTGCATGGTGCTGTCTGCATGGTGCTGTCTGCATGGTGCTGTCTAAATGGTGCTGTCTGCATGGTGCTGTCTGCATGGTGCTGTCTAAATGGTGCTGTCTGCATGGTGCTGTCTGCATGGTGCTGTCTAAATGGTGCTGTCTGCATGGTGCTGTCTGCATGGTGCTGTCTGCATGGTGCTGTCTGAAAGGTGCTGCCTGCATGGTGCTGTCTGTATGGTGCTGTCTGCATGGTGCTGTCTGCATGGTGCTGTCTGCATGGTGCTGTCTGTATGGTGCTGTCTGCATGGTGCTGTCTGAATGGTGCTGTCTGAAAGGTGCTGCCTGTATGGTGCTGTCTGCATGGTGCTGCCTAAAAAGTGCTGTCTGCATGGTGCTGTCTGCATGGTGCTGTCTGCATGGTGCTGTCTGCATGGAGCTGTCTAAATGGTGCTGTCTGCATGGTGCTGTCTGTATGGTGCTGTCTGTATGGTGCTGTCTGCATGGTGCTGTCTGCATGGAGCTGTCTAAAAGGTGATGTCTGCATGGTGCCATCTCCCTGGTGCTGCCTGCATGGTGTTGCATGTATGGTGCTGTCTGCATGGTGCTGTCTCCCTGGTGCTGTCTGCATGGTGCTGTCTGCATGGTGCTGTCTGCATGATGCTGTCTGCATGGTGCTGTCTGTATGGTGCTGTCTGCATGGTGCTGTCTGCATGGTGCTGTCTGCATGGTGCTGTCTAAAAGGTGCTGTCTGCATGGTGCTTTCTGCATGGTGCTGTCTGCATGGAACTGTCTGCATGGTGCTTTCTGCATTGTGCTGTCTGCATGGTGCTGTCTGCATGGAACTGTCTGCATGGTGCTTTCTGCATTGTGCTGTCTGCATGGTGCTGTCTGCATGGAGCTGTCTGCATGGAGCTGTCTGCATGGAGCTGTCTGCATGGTGCTGTCTGCATGGTGCTCTCTGAATCGTGCTTTCTGCATGGTGCTCTCTGCATGGTGCTGTCTGCATGGAGCTGTCTACATGGAGCTGTCTGCATGGATCTGTCTGCATGGAGCTGTCTGCATGGAGCTGTCTGCATGGTGCTGTCTGCATGGTGCTCTCTGAATCGTGCTGTCTAAATGTGCTGTCTGCATGGTGCTGTCTGCATGGTGCTGTCTAAATGTGCTGTCTGCATGGTGCTGTTCTCCCAGGTTACAGTAGGGTCCTGTATAGTCAGATGATGTTCTCCCAGGTTACAGTAGGGTCCTGTATAGTCAGATGATGTTCTCCCAGGTTACAGTAGGGTCCTGTATAGTCAGATGATGTTCTCCCAGGTTACAGTAGGGTCCTGTATAGTCAGATGATGTTCTCCCAGGTTACAGTAGGGTCCTGTATAGTCAGATGATGTTCTCCCAGGTTACAGTAGGGTCCTGTATAGTCAGATGATGTTCTCTCAGGTTACAGTAGGGTCCTGTATAGTCAGATGATGTTCTCCCAGGTTACAGTAGGGTCCTGTATAGTCAGATGATGTTCTCCCAGGTTACAGTAGGGTCCTGTATAGTCAGATGATGTTCTCCCAGGTTACAGTAGGGTCCTGTATAGTCAGATGATGTTCTCCCAGGTTACAGTAGGGTCCTGTATAGTCAGATGATGTTCTCCCAGGTTACAGTAGGGTCCTGTATAGTCAGATGATGTTCTCCC